>NW_015177116.1:16652-19938 GCF_001447785.1 Gekko japonicus
CCCAAATCCCCAGGCCCCACCTCCAAACCCCAGGGTCCACCCCCAAACTCCATCCCAAAATCTCAGGTTCTCTTAGGTTAGCGTCCGCGCACTTAACCACTACACCAAACTGGCTCTCAATAAACAATTTTATTGCCTCTGCCTCGCCACCCTGGCCTTCCTTGGGGGGGGGGTCACCCTCCCACTCTCATCCTCACCTCACCTCACCTCAGAGGGTTTCTGCTGTGAAGAAGAAGAGAAGAAGAGGAGATTGGATTTATACCCCGCCCTTCACTACCCAAAGGTGTCTCAGAGGGGCTTACAAACTCCTTTCCCTTCCCCTCCTCACAACAGACACCCTGTGAGGTAAAAGAAGAAGAAGAGATTGGATTTATACCCCACCCTTCACTACCCAAAGGAGTCTCAGAGCGACTTACAAACTCCTTTCCCTTCCCCTCCCCACAACAGACACCCTGCGAGGTCGGCGGGGCTGAGAGAGCTCTGACAGAAACTGCTCTTTTTTCAAGGACAGCTCTTATCAGTACTACAGCTTGCCCAAGGTAATCCAGCCAGGCGCAAGTGGAGGAGGAGTGGGGAATCGAAACCGGTTCTCCCAGATTAGAGTCCCAGCATTTAGGAAGAAGAAGAAGAGATGGGATTTATACCACGCCCTTCACTACCAAAAGGAGTCTCAGAGCGGCTGACAAACTCCTTTCCCTTCCCCTCCCTGTGAGGCAGGTGGGGCTGAGAGAGCTCTAGACAGAAACTGCTCTTTTCCAAGGACAGCTCTTATCAGAACTAGGGCTTGCCCAAGGTCATCCAGCCAGGTGCAGGGGGCCTGGCTATCCCTAATTTACAAATATATTATGACTCCATTATTTTAGTTAATTTAATTAAACACTATAGACCCTCATACATGGCAGATTGGAAAATAATAGAAGAATCAGCACTTCCTACCCAATCTTTCCATGAAATTTTATGGAATTATAAGACACAAGCAAAACATATCACTTCACCAAGCATTTTCATCAAAAATACTTTAAAATCTTGGAACAAATTCAATCCACTTCTAACACCTTTTATCTCCCCATTAACGAATTTTACAGGACAGACATGGTTCGAACCAGCTCAAGATCCGCTTTCTTATTTGTCATGGCGCCAATCACACCTCACAAGATTTATAGACGTCACCTCACAAGGCTATCTCAAACCTAAATTGTCACTAGAAAACTCACATTCTACGACTTTACCGTGGTTTGAATACCTTCAACTCAATGATCTAATTAATTCAAAAATGGGTAATAAATTACGTATAAAACTTACAGAATTTGAAAAGATATTGAGTAACCCCTCCTCTCCTATTAAAGGCCTCATTTCGAAAATTTATTCAATTTTAATCAACTTTAAAAATCCAGGACTATTAAAATATCAGAATGCATGGCATCATGACTTAGGACAAACATTGAGCAACGATGAATGGGGAAAAATTTGGAACTCCTCAGTATACTCTTCTTCATGTTTAAATATTAAATTGACAACCATAAAACCCCTGTCCAACTGTCACATGCTATTTCTTCTCTCCCTCCTACCTGTTGGAAAGGGTGCGGGTTTAAAGGCGATTATCTACACATTTGGTGGACCTGCCCAATTATATCTAAATTTTGGACACAGATTATCAAGTTAGTTAACTCAATAATTAATAATAAAATCCCTCATTCTCCCAAAACTGTTCTTTTAAATATTTGGGATAATTCCCAAACTAAAATTCCTTTACATGAACAAGAGCTGACCGCTATCTTATTTACAGCGGCCAAGACACTCTTAGCAGCAAAATGGAAATCTATTGAAGTTCCCTCTATCTCCGAATGGCTGTATAAATCCTGGGATTTTTTCATTTTTGACAAAATAACAGTGGAGGTGGACTATGCTAATGCACTACAACGCAGACAGATCTTCGAAAAAAAATGGACTCCATTTGTAGAATTCTTTTGGAAACATACTGATTTCACAAAAATTACTTTAACTGACAAGACAGCATAACACAATTTTATTGTTGGTTGATACACGTTTGTAATTAGTGTCTTTTCCTTCCTTTTCTCTTCCCTACCTCTTAGAGATTTATCTTTATAACGAAATAAATATAATCCGTTTTCCATTTAGAATTATACGATTGAATTTTGAAAGTTATGTAACCAAAGCCAGAACTGCCTTCTGATACAATTCGTTTCGTATGGTTGTTTACTTGTTTATATGTTAAAATTTTTCTGTAAATCTGTTTTTGATCAATTAAAAAAAAAAAATCCAGCCAGGTGCAAGTGGAGGGAGTGGGGAATCAAACCCCATTCTCCCAGATTAGAGATGTAAAATTTCCGGAAATTTTGAAGCTTGGAAAAAAACTCGTTTCCCCCCGTTTTTTTCGAGGGAAAACGGAAATTTTTGGAAAAATTGAAAAAAATGCTACATTAGCATTTATTTTGTCGTTTCTAGATTGAAAGTCATTCTGTTACTTTAGGAACATAAAATATGACTATGGACATTTTTACTTGCCATGAAATGATCAAAACTAGCAAACTAAAATATAGTGTATCCAAACAATTATTACAAACAGAATACCCATCCACATGCAAAAACAAAACGGAAACCCTTTTATTTTCTTCTGACAATAGCAAACAAAACGGAAACCTTTTTATTTTCTTCTGACAATAGCACCTTCTAAAGGAAGAAATGCATCTTGTTCTTGCATTGGAGAGTTCAGTTTGTAATCTAAGACTTGCTTGTCCTCAGAGCACAGAAATTAGACCAATCTGATACCATATATATTTTTTAGAAATGATTTGGAAAATATTTGAACACCTCGTCTTAAAATATTTTATTCATCATGTTAAAATAAAACGTTACATAATCAATTTTTTTTTCTTTTTTCAATTTTTCGGAAAAAAATTAAAAAGCTTCAGGAAAAACCCGCAAAAAACCCGGCTTCTTTCCGAATTTTCCCGGCTTTTTTCCGGGCCTTCACATCTCTATCCCAGATTAGAGTCTGCCTGCTAAACCACTACACCAAACTGGCATTCCAGAAGCACCTGAACTACCCCTTTAGAAATGCTAATAGATCTGGCAGAAGAGACAAAGGGATGAGCCGGCTCATCCCCAAGTCTTTCCTCACAGAGTGGAAGGGCGTGGGGGGAAGAAGAAGAAGAAGAAGAAGAAGAAATTGGATTTATACCCCGCCCTTCAATACCCAAGGGAGTCTCAGAGCGGCTTTCAAACTCCTTTCCCTTCCCCCCCCCACCCCCGACACCCCGTGAGG
>NW_015177116.1:20044-22831 GCF_001447785.1 Gekko japonicus
GGTAAAAGAAGAAGAAGAAGAAGAAGAAGAAGAAGAAGAAGAAGAAGAAGAAGAAATTGGATTGATACCCCGCCCTTCACTACCCAAAGGTGTCTCAGAGGGGCTGACAAACTCCTTCCCCTTCCCCTCCCCACAACAGACACCCTGTGAGGCAGGTGGGGCTGAGAGAGAGCTCTGACAGAAACGGCTCATTTTCAAGGACAGCTCTGAGAGAACTGTGGCTTGCCCAAGGTCACCCAGCTGGCTGCAAGTGGAAAAGTGGGGAATCAAACCCGGTTCTCCCAGATTAGAGTCTGCGCCCTTCACCACAACACCAGACTGGCTCTCAAGGCTTAAAAGGAGCAGAGAAGGGCCACGTTCCCCGCTTTGGGCTTCCTGGAGAAACGGCGGGATGAAAATGGACTGAATTCCTCTCAAAAAACGAGAAGCCGGTGTCCACGCGCCCTTGCACATATCTGCTCCTCTCCCGGGGCCAGCGTGGCTTCAAAGAAGGACCAGCATGAGGGGGGAAATTTGAACATCGAAGATGGATCTCAGCTGAGCGGAAATCTCTCCTCCAGCAAATCTGAAGAAAAAGCCACAGCACCCTGCTATATGGTTGAATCTGATGTCATCCCAGTACATCCTTTATACAAATCGATGATATACTTTCGAAACTTGAACCTGAAACATTATTTGCCTTAGATCTAAGATAGTATTTGAATTTACTTTCAGAACACCGATTTAAAATTTGCCTGTAAAGATATGTTTTTAGTATACAATTGCTGCCTTAAGAGACGTTTTGTAGTGCGTAATATAGTTCTACGCAAGGGTCCTTTCCTGCAGGAGCGCACAGGAGCGGAGCTCCGGCAGTAAAGAACCCAGGGGGCGGGCACATGCAACAACAACAAGAAGAGATTGGATTTATACCCTGCCCTTCACTTGGAGTCTCAGAGCGGCTTACAAACTCCTTGCCCTTCCCCTCCCCACAACAGACACCCTGTGAGGTGGGTGGGGCTGAGAGAACTCTGACTGAGAAACTGCTCTTTTTCAAGGACAGCTGTGCCAGAGCTTGTGACTGACCCAAAGTCACATCAGCAGGTGCAAGTGGAGGAGTGGGGACTCAAACCCGGTTCTCCCAGATTAGAGTCTGCGCACTTAACCACTACACTACACCAAACAAGTCCCACCCCCTGCTCCCAGCAGCCCTCAGTCAGAGCAAGAAGCAGCCAGGTAAGCTGCAGAGGCCCCCTCCGGTCCAAAACAGTCCAGTGGCACCTTTAAGAGCAAGTTTTATTCAGGTACAAGCTCTCCCTCCTCCGCGAGGACAGATCTGCACGTTCCTCCCCCCTTAGTGGAGCCTCAACAGTGCTGCCTTCTGACACACTTCCGGTGATGTCAGGGGGTGTGGCATATGCAAATAAGTTACGCTAATGAGCTCCTGCACCTCTTTTTCTACAAAATGACCCCTGGTTCTATGGCGTCTTCAGCCCTGGACATAGTTAAGCATGAATGTTTTTGCTAACCCATTTTTGTACTTCATCTGCAGACGTCTGTTGTACTTACCTAGTATTGTTATTAAATTCTTAAATAAAAATTATTGAAGAAGAAGAAGAAGAAGAAGAAGAAGAAGGATTTCAGCTGAGCCCCGACTGCGGTCCTTACTGGCTGAAGGAAATTTGGGTCCTGCCAAACCAGATCAACAACCTCAGATATGCAGATGATACCACTCTAATGGCAGAAAGTGAAGAGGACCTAAAGAGCCTCTTGCTCAGGGTAAAAGAGGAGAGCGCAAAAGTGGGCTTGAAGCTCAACATCAAAAAAACTAAGATCATGGCATCCGGCCCCATCACTCCTTGGCAAATAGAAGGGGAAGTCGTGGAAGTAGTGACAGACTTCACGTTCCTGGGATCCCAGATCACCACAGACTGTGACTGCAGCCATGAAATTAAAAGACGCCTGCTCCTTGGGAGGAAAGCGATGGCAAACCTAAACAGCATGATAAAAAGTAGAGACATCACCCTGCCAACAAAAGTCCACATGGTCAAAGCAATGGTATTCCCAGTAGTCATGTATGGCTGCGAGAGCTGGACTATAAGGAAGGCCGAGCGCCGAAGAATAGATTCTTTTGAACTATGGTGCTGGAGAAGACTCTTGAGAGTCCCTTGGACTGCAAGAAGATCAAATCAGTCAATCCTAAAAGAAATCAACCCTGACTGTTCCCTGGAAGGCCAGATAATGAAACTGAAGCTCAAATACTTTGGCCACCAAATGAGAAGGGAGCACTCACTGGAAAAGACCCTGATGCTGGGAAAGATTGAAGGTCAAAGAAGACGGGGACGGCAAAGGATGAGATGGTTAGACAGTGTCATCGATGCAACGAACATGAAATTGAGCCATCTTCAGAGGACGGCGGAAGACCGGAAGGCCTGGCGTGATCTGGCCCATGGGGTCGCGATGAGTCGGACTCGACCGTGCGACTGAACAACAACAACACTCCCTGGGCTAGCAATGGGGAGAAAAGTTTTTGTTCATTAGACTGGCCAGAAAGAAAACAAGAGGCGAGAGCTTGTGTCCCAGTGGGGTCTGCGTAGCTGGGAGGGTGTGTGTGTGTGCTCTCTCTCTCTCTCACACACACTCACACACACCGGACTGGCTGAAAGGGTTGTTGTTTCCGCCTCAGCACAAGAACCAGCCCTGCCTGCCGCCACCCATTCACCAGCAAAGACGGGGGGAAAGCACGAGTCATCCCTTCGCTGGGACTGCTGACTCGGCAGATTTGAGGGATGGTGGGATTTACCAGCAGCA
>NW_015177116.1:22948-35918 GCF_001447785.1 Gekko japonicus
TTGTTCAGTCGCCCAGTTGAGCCCGACTCTTCGCGACCCCACGGGCCAGACCCCGCCAGGCCTTCCGGTCTTCCGCCGTCCTCTGAAGTTGGCTCAACTTCATGTTCGTTGCATCTATGACACTGTCTAACCATCTCATCCTTTGCCGTCCCTGTCTTCTTTGACATTCAATCTAAGCCCCACCCCACTGCAAGGAGAACTTTCTCTTCTCTCTTTCTCTTTCTCTCTCTCTCACACACACACACCCTGAAAGCTGCTGAAAGGGGCCGAAACTCCAACCCACAGCGAGGACGTTTCGATCACAGGACAGGGTCGAGGAGAAGAGAGATAAATAGGGGGGGGGGGCATCCCTGCTCAGCCACGGATGACCTCGGGCCAGTCGCCTGCTAAAGAAGAAGAAGAAGAAGAAGAAGGATTTCAGCTGAGCCCCGACTGCGGTCCTTACTGGCTGAAGGAAATTTGGGTCCTGCCAAACCAGATCAACAACCTCAGATATGCAGATGATACCACTCTAATGGCAGAAAGTGAAGAGGACCTAAAGAGCCTCTTGCTCAGGGTAAAAGAGGAGAGCGCAAAAGTGGGCTTGAAGCTCAACATCAAAAAAACTAAGATCATGGCATCCGGCCCCATCACTCCTTGGCAAATAGAAGAGGAAGCCGTGGAAGTAGTGACAGACTTCACGTTCCTGGGATCCCAGATCACCACAGACTGTGACAGCAGCCATGAAATTAAAAGACGCCTGCTCCTTGGGAGGAAAGCGATGGCAAACCTAAACAGCATGATAAAAAGTAGAGACATCACCCTGCCAACAAAAGTCCGCATGGTCAAAGCAATGGTATTCCCAGTAGTCATGTATGGCTGCGAGAGCTGGACTATAAGGAAGGCCGAGCGCCAAAGAATAGATTCTTTTGAACTATGGTGCTGGAGAAGACTCTTGAGAGTCCCTTGGACTGCAAAAAGATCAAATCAGTCAATCCTAAAAGAAATCAACCCTGACTGTTCCCTGGAAGGCCAGATAATGAAACTGAAGCTCAAATACTTTGGCCCGTTGCATCTATGACACAGTCCAACCATCTCATCCTTTGCCGTCCCCATCTTCTTTGACCTTCAATCTAAGCCCTACCCCACTGCAAGGAGAACTTTTTCTTCTCCCTTTCTTCTCTCTCTCTCTCTCTCTCACACACACACACACACACACACCTTGAAAGCTGCTGAAAGGAGCAGAAACTCCAACCCACAGCGAGGACATTTCGAACACAGGACAGGGTCGAGGAGAGGAGAGATAAATAGAGGGGGGGCATCCCTGCTCAGTCACGGATGACCTCGGGCCAGTCGCCTGCTCTCAGCTCAGCCTACCTTGCAGGGCCGTTGTGAAGATACTGTGGGGAAGGAAAAAAGCACATATACCAGGGCTATTTTGGGGCAGGAACGCACAGGAACGGAGTTCCGGCTGGCTCCCAAGTTGGCCACACCCAACAGGAACTCGTTAGCATAATAGGCCACACCCAACAGCAGAAACCCAATAGGATTGGCTACATCAGGGGTGTGTGGCCTAACATGCAAAGGAGTTCCTGCTACAAAAAACGGCCCTGGGTTTGGACAACAAACAAGGTAAACAGAATAAGAAGCAAAAGGTGGGTGTGGCTGGATGAGCACACTTCTGGTAACATGGGGGGTGCGGCCTAATGTGCTAATGAGCTGTGCTGTCAGGGGTGTGGCCCAATATGCTAATGAGTTCCTCCTGTTGGGTGTGGCCTATTATGCTAATTAGTTCCTGCTGGGCTTTTTCTACAAAAAGAGCCCTGAATATACTGACCAGAGCTCCCAGCAGGAAAGGAGCCGGGGGATAAAATAGATTAACAATTATCTCACAGGCAAGCTGTGGAGTCCTGTGAGCAAAAATTCTACTTAGTGGGTTACGGGCATTAAAGCTGTGAGCGAGCGATTCGGCTACTGCACAAATGAGTTTGCTCTGGAGCCCTCCCTCCTGAGCTAAGACAAAAAACAACAACAACGTGTGAGCCGGAGGCTAAAAAACTGCGAGCTAGCTCCCACTAACTCAGCTTAGAGGGAACACGGCTCGCAGCATCTGTCCAAGGCGGACAGCGGTGCCAGAAAGCTGGCACGAATCCTAGCCCTGACACGGATCCTCACCCTCCCATTCTCTAGTACATTGTTAACCCACCCCTTCTTCCAATGAGCTCAGGGCAGTGTACAAGATTCTCCATTTCATTTTGCCCTAACAACAACCCTGTGGTGTAGGCTAGCCAGAGAAGACAAGGGGGCCTGGCACCAGGTCCCCTAAGGGGCTTTGTTCATGGCAGAGGGGGGATTTGACTGCAGCCCTCCCAGGGGGGGGGGCAACAGTGGGAGGGCTTCTAATGTCCTGGTCCCACTGCTGGACCTCCTGATGGCACCTGGTATTTCTGGCCACTGTGTGACACAGAGTGTTGGACTGGATGGGCCATTGGCCTGACCCAACACTGGCTTCTCTCTTAGGTTCTTATGTCTGGGGCAAGGGATGCTCTGTACTCGTGGTGCTTGGGGGGGGGCAACAGTGGGAGGGCTTCTAGTGTCCTGGCCCCACTGGTGGACCTCCTGGTGGCACCTGGTATTTTTGGCCCCTGAGTGACACAGAGTGTTGGACTAGATGGGCCTTTGGCCTGATCCAACATTGGCTTCTCTTATGTCCTTATGTGTCTCGGTAAGCAGAGATAGAGGACCGGAGAGGTGGGGTGGTCGTGGCTCTCTAGAGCTTTCACAAAAGACGAGAAGGACAGGGATGTGTGTCGGATGGACGGACTGGTCACCCTGAGCCTAAGAGAGGCGTAGAGGATGGCAGGTGCTCTGTGTGAGTGGAGAAGGGGAATCACACACACACCCCTCCAGTCTCTAGCAAGCTGCCTTCCCCAGCAGCAAAGCCTTCTCCCTCTGGGCCACGAGCCCCCGCCTGCCTCTCCCCTGCCTCCCTTGCTGACCTCTCCTTCCACCCAGTCGGGCAGGTCTGTGCCCATCCCAGCTAGGCTGCATCCTCCCCTCCCGTTTAGAGATGAAAAGGCCCGGGGGGGAAACGGGAAATTTCAGGATGGGGGAAATGGATTTTTTTCTGTTTTTTTCCTGAAGCCTTTTTTGTTTTTTTCCGAAAAATTGGAAAAATTGAAAAAAAAAGAGGGAAAATCGATTATAGAACATTTTATTTTAACACGATGAATAAAATATTTTAAGACAAGGTGTTCAAATATTTTCCAATCATTTCTAAAATATATATATATGGTATCAGATTGATCTAATTTCTCTGCACTGAGGACAAGCAAGTCCTAGGTTACCAACTGACCTATCCAATGCAAGAACAAGATGCATTTCTTCCTTTAGGAGGTGCTATTGTCACAAGAAAAGAAAAAGGTTTCGGTTTTGTCTTTGCATGTGGGAGGGTATTCTGTTTGTAATAATTGTTTAGATACACTCTGTTTTTAATAGGCGAGTTGTGATAATTTCGTGCCAAGTAAAAATGTCCATAGTCACATTTTATGTTCCTAAAGTAACAGAATGACTTTCAATCTGGAAAAAACAAAAGAAATGCTAATGTGGCATTTTTTCCAATTTTCCCGAAAATTTCAGTTTTTCCCCTGAAAAAAACCGGGTTTTTTTTTCCCGAACTTCAAAATTCCCAGAAATTTTACATCTCTACTCCCATTGCCAATATATCTCTGGGGCTCATCCCAAACTCCCCAGCAGATGGCAGAACAGACCAACAAAGTTTTATTCAAGGCGTAAGACTTTGTGTGCACGCACACTCTTACACCCAAGTGCGCATACACACGAAAGCTTACACCTAGAATCAAACTTTAGACCGTCTTAAAGGTGCCACTGGGGCTGCGGTGGCTCAAGTGGTTAATACGCTGAACTGCAGGCTGTGGAAGGTCGGTAGTTCAGCAGTTCGAGACCCGGGTGCCACATGACGGAGTGAGCTCCTGTCTCTAGTTCCAGCTCCTGCCGACCTAGCAGTTCGAAAGCAAGAAACTGCAAGTAGGTAAAGAGGTACCGCTTTGGTGGGAAGATAACAGCGTTCCGTGCGCCTCAGCGTCTAGTCATGCCGGCCACGTGACCACAGAAAACGTCTTCGGACAGTGCTGGCTCTTCGGCTTGGAAACGGAGATGAGCACCGCAACCTTAGAGTCGGATTCGACTGGCTTTGGAGCAAGGGAGACCTTAAAGGTGCCCCTGGACTGAAACTTTGCTCTGCTGCTTCAGGCCAACACGACTACCCACCTGAATCTATAAATACCTGCCGCTTAGTCAGAGAGTCCTTTTGAGCATGTGCAACAGGCATCACCTTCACACAGGTGGGATTACAGGGACAAGTTCCGGGGGGCAGTTGGTGAGGCTTTCTCCAGAGGAGACCGAGCCCCCGTAACGTCTCAGCACGGCAGCAGGAAGGACAACAGACCAGGTGGGTCAACAGAATCTCCCGGATTCTGAAACAGGATCCTCTCCCAAAACAGACAGAACCGCCTTCAACTGTATACGGCCCTCTGGTGTTAAGTAGGGACACTGCACCTGAGCCCCCAAAGGGTTCAGGACCTCACCTGTGCCTGCCCTCCCGCCTCAGTTCCTCCGTGTGCAAAATCGGGACAATCCTGGTCTCACCAGGCTGACACGAGAGTAAAGATAAAGGCTGAAAGTGTCCCGGAGCGGGCACAGCCCCATTGCCAGAGTCGCCCAAGACAACAAGAAGAAGAAGAAGAGATTGGATTTATACCCCGCCGGTCACCACCCAAAGGAGTCTCAGAGCGGCTTACAAACTCCTTTCCCTTCCCCTCCCCGCAAAACACACCCTGTGAGGTAGGTGGGGCTGAGAGAGCTCTGACAGAAACTGCTCTTTTTCAAGGACAGCTCTTGTCAGAACTACGGCTTGCCCAAGGTCATCCAGCCAGGTGCAAGTGGAGGAGTGGAAGAATCAAACCTGGTTCTCCCAGATTTGAGTCTGCGCACCTAACGACTACACAAAAGGAGGAGGAGGAGGAGGAGGAGGAGGAGGAGATTGGATTTATACCCCGCCCTTCACTACCCAAAGGTGTCTCAGAGAGGCTTACAAACTCCTTTCCCTTCCCCTCCCCACAACAGACACCCTGTGAGGTAGAAGAAGAAGAGGAGGAGATTGGATTTATACCCTGCCCTTCACTACCCAAAGGTGTCTCAGAGCGGCTTACAATCTCCTTTCCCTCCCCCTCCCCACAACAGACACCCTGTGAAGTAGGCGGGGCTGAGAGACCTCTCGACAGAAACGGCTTTTTTTCAAGAACAGCTCTGACAGAACTACGGCTTGCCCAAGGTCATCCAGCAGGTGCAAGCAGAGGAGTGGGGGAATCAAACCTGGTTCTCCCAGATTAGAGTCTGCGCACTTAACCACTACACAAAAGGAGGAGGAGGAGAAGAAGAAGAAGAGATTGGATTTATGCCCCGCCCTTCACTACCCGAAGGTTTCTCAGAGCGACTTACAAACTCCTTTCCCTTCCCCTCCCCACAACAGACGTCCTGTGAGGTAGGTGGGGCTGAGAGAGCTCTGACAGAAACTGCTCTTTTTCAAGAACAGCTCTGATAGAACTAGGGCTTGCCCAAGGTCATCCAGCAGGTGCAAGTGGAGGAGTGGGGAATCAAACCCGGCTCTCCCAGATTAGAGTCGGCGCACTTAGCCACTGCACCAAACTGTCACGGGATGCCCATTGGGGAACCCACCAGGAGAGTGGCAAAAAGAAGACATGCTGCGACAGTAGCGACACAGGATGGACTCTTTCAGGACGCGGTTTGACCACGACCACCAGCTGCCAAGCCAGCCAGACAAACCACAGCAAAGAGCCGGAATGCTGCCACAGGAGTAATGCAGTACTGGCCCTTTAAGGCCCCCCCATCTCTGCCAACAGCTGCTGGAAGTTTAGGCCGGTGCAACAGGAGAGGGCAAGAGGGCGCAGGTGAGGTCTCAGGAGACTTCAGGGGAACTGACTGAGCACGTGCAGCCTGCTGCTAAAGCTTCATAAGAGGCTCAAAAGCAGGTCAGGGAAAAAAAAAAAGGGGATTCTGTGTTCTCTCCCTAGGCCCTGCAAGAGACACCTTGCAGGGAAGGGAAGAACTAGAACCAGCCCCGCCTCTGCAAGTTCAAGCAAACAGGAAAAGGTGTCATGGAGAAGGGCACTGCTGGGGGCAGGGATGTGCCTCTTCCTGAACTCCATAGTGAAGAACTCTGCAAACTTCCAAGGAGACGTTGTACAAAGCTGGAGGGTAGCTTGAGGTTCATCCAGTCCAACCCCCCTGTACTATGTAGGGAATCCACAAATACCTCCCCCACAGTGAGTCCTGCTCACAGAACCATACAGTTGGAAGGGACCTCCAGAGTCATCTAGTCCAACCCCCTCCACAAGGCAGGAAATCCACAACTCCCTCCCCCGCAGTGTGTCCTGCTCACAGAACCATACAGTTGGAAGGGACCTCCAGAGTCATCTAGTCCAACCCCCTCCACAAGGCAGGAAATCCACAACTACCTCCCCCGCAGTGACTCCTGCTCCCAGAACCATACAGTTGGAAGGGACCTCCAGAGTCATCTAGTCCAACCCCCTCCGCAAAGCAGGGAATCCACAACTACCTCCCCCGCAGTAAGTCCTGCTCACAGAACCATACAGTTGGAAGGGACCTCCAGAGTCATCTAGTCCAACCCCCCTGCACAAGGCAGGGAATCCACAACTACCTCCCCCCTCCACAGCCCCAATGACCCTTGCTCTATGCCCAGAAGAGGGGGAGGGAACCCTCCGGGATCCCCAGCCAAACCGGCCTGGAGAAAAATGGCTTCCTGAGCCATGCTCAGAGGAAGGCAAAAAACCTCCAGGACCCCTGGGTCGATCTGGCCCGGATGAACATTCCCTCCTGACCCCAAAGTGGCGAGCGGGCATGTCACCCCGAACCGCAACGAAACCCTTCTTGGCCCCGACAGCCAATAGACGAGGCCGGGACTCGAGCCCTGGGGGCAAACCACCACCCAGGCAAGCGCCTAGAAGAGGAATGAAAGGGTTACCGTACCTCTGGACTTACTGTGTGTTTCTTAGTCATCCGCCACAAAACGCAGGTCAGGAACATGTGACCGAGGGCCGCGGCGATAAAGAGGATGAAGGCGTTCTCGTGAATCACTGCAGCGAGGAGAGAAGGGGGCAAATCTCGGCATGGAGCAAGGAAGCGGCGGCTGGGAGGAGGGGCCGAGGGGCAAAGGCCGCCCTCCGGCCTCAGCAGGACTTTGGAACTTCAGGGAAACCCGCAGGATATCCTAGTCCAGTGGTGGCGAACCTATGGCACGGGGGCCGGAGGCGGCACTCAGAGCCCTCTCCGTGGGCACGCGTGCCATCGCCCCAGCCAGGCCCAGACCACCATTAAAGGGTTGAATTCTCTGCCAGATCATTTTAAGAAAATGAAAGCATTTGGGATTGCTTTCCTTACTTTGTTTGGATCATCTTAAGTTAATGTGTGAGTTGTTTTTTCTAAAGTAAAACCTCAGTCTTCAGGTTAAATTGCCGTGTTGGCACTTTGCGATCAATAAGTGGGTTTTGGGTCGCAGTTTGGGCACTCGGTCTCTATAAGGTTCGCCATCACTGTCCTAGTCCAACTGTACACCGTATTGGTCAGGCCCAACGCTCCCTTCTAAGCCGTGGAGTCTTGTGAGCAAAAAGTCTACTTTGTGAGCGACTGGCATGAAAACTGTGAGCGAGCGATTTGACCACTGCACAGATTAGCCTGCTCTGGAGCCCCATCCTTCCCGAGCGGAGACAAAAATGTGTGAGCCGGAGGCTAAGAAACTGTGAGCTGGCTCGCACTAACTCAGCTTAGAGGGAGCACTGGTCAGGCTGCGCAATTCTGGAGGCCCCTCTTCAGAAAGGACAAGGGCAGAAAGGACCAGGTGCAGAAGAGAGGAATGAGGATGATCAGGGGCCTGGAGACCAAGCCCTACGAGGAAAGGCTGAGGGACTTGGAAATGAGGATGATCGGGGGCCTGGAGAAGGGAGAACAGAAGGGAGAAAGGTATGGGAGGAGCCAGGGAAAGCCAGAAGGAAGTTGCCACAGTCTAGGCTGGAGACAGACAACCCGAATACGTGCCAGCCAGGCCTCTGACGGCAGGATCCGGACCAAGGCTCCCTCTAAGCTGTGAAGACTTGTGAGCTAGCTCACACTCACTCAGCTCAGAGGGAACACGGATCCGAACACTCCCCGGGATTCTTACAAAGCCACGCTGCTTGCTGCGCCATTCCCCAACAATCACAGGGAAGCGGCCAACAGGGTGGGAGACAGACAATGTTCCCTCTAAGCTGTGGAGTCTTGTGAGCAAAAATCGTACTTTGTGAGCTCCTGGCATGAAAGTTGTGAGTGAGCGATTTGGCTGCTGCATAAATTAGTTTGCTCTGGAGCCCTCCTTCCTGAGCTAAGGCAAAAGTGTGTGAGCCGGAGGCTAAAAAACTGTGAGCTGGCTCACACTAACCCAGCTTAGAGGGAACACTGCTCCGGAGCCCTCCTTCCTGAGCTAAGGCAAAAGTGTGTGAGCCGGAGGCTAAAAAACTGTGAGCTGGCTCACACTAACCCAGCTTAGAGGGAACATTGCTCTGGAGCCATCCTTCCTGAGTGAAGGCAAAGATGTGTGAGCCGGAGGCTAAAAAACTGTGAGCTGGCTCACACTAACCCAGCTTAGAGGGAACACTGCTCCGGAGACCTCCTTCCTGAGCTGAGACAAAAATGGGTGAGCCGGAGGCTAAAAAACTGTGAGCTGGCTCACACTAACCCAGCTTAGAGGGAACACTGCTCCGGAGACCTCCTTCCTGAGCTGAGACAAATATGTGTAAGCCGGAGGCTAAAAGAACTGAACCAGCTCACACTAACTCAGCTTAGAGGGAACACTAGAGGCAGACACACACGGCGCGAGCGGCTGACGGCCCCCCGGAGAGAAACTCACGGTAGTTTTCCGAGGAGGAGACGTAGGTGAGGAGCAAGAGGGCGACGTTCTCCAGCAGGTTCAGAGTGAAGGCCGCCTTGCACAGCCGCGGGTAGCTGGGGCGCGGGCAGTGGCAGCCGCGGTAGTGGTTCCAGTAGACGACGGCCACCAGGAAGCGGGGGGCCGAGTGCGCCCCGATGCAGAAGCGCCACATGTAGCGCTCGGGGGTCGCCCCACCAATGGCGGCGCTGATTGAAGGGAGGTAGTTGGAGACCTGCCGAAGAAACACAGAGGCCTCTTGCAGTGTGCCCGCTGCGCCGGGCGGGCCTCTTCTGCCCGTGCCTGGCGGCCTCCAGGTCGCTTCCGAGGCTGAGCTCGCCGGGAAAACACTGACGGGTGGCATTGCCTATGGAGAGCTTGTTCTATAGCCCGCTCCTCACTACCCGGGGGGCTGCGGTGGTTCAGAGGTTAAGATTCTGAACTGCTGACCGGAAGGTCGGTAGTTCGGCAGTTCGAGACCCGAGTGCCGCAGGACGGTGAACAAACATGTGGACAAGGGGGATCCAATAGATATTATTTACCTTGACTTCCAGAAAGCTTTTGATAAAGTTCCTCATCAAAGGCTCCTAAGTAAGCTCAAAAATCATGGGATAGAAGGACAAGTCCTTTTATGGATCAAAAACTGGCTAGTTCATAGAAAACAGAGAGTGAGTGTAGGTGGGCAATTTTCTCAGTGAAGGGTGGTAAGCAGTGGGGTACCGCAGGGATCAGTACTTGGTCCACTGCTTTTTAACTTGTTCATAAATGATTTGGAGATGGGAGTAAGCAGTGAAGTGGCTAAATTTGCGGATGATACAAAGTTGTTCAAGGTGGTGAAAACCAGTGAGGATTGTGAGGCACTCCAAGGGGATCTGTCAAGGATGGGCGAGTGGGCGTCAACATGGCAAATGGGGTTCAATGTGGCCAAGTGCAAGGTGATGCACATTGGAGCCAAAAATCCTAAATATAAATACACATTGATGGGGTCTGAACTGGCAGAGACTGAGCAAGAGAGAGATCTTGGAGTTGTAGTGGATAACTCACTGAAAATGTCGAGACAGTGTGTGACTGCAATAAAGAAGGCCAATGCTATGCTGGGGATTATTAGGAAGGGTATTGAAAACATATCAGCCAATATAATAATGCCCCTATATAAATCAATGGTGAGACCTCATTTGGAATACTGTGTGCAGTTCTGGGCACCACACCTTAAAAAGGATATTATAGCTTTGGAAAAAGTGCAGAAAAGGGCAACTCGAATGATAAAAGGGTTGGAACACTTTCCCTATGAGGAAAGGTTAAAGCGCTTAGGGCTCTTTAGCTTGGAGAAAAGACGACTGAGGGGTGACATGATCGAGGTTTATAAGATTATGCATGGGAAAGAGCAGGTAAAGAAAGAGGTACTTTTCTCCCTTTCTCACAATACAAGAACTCGTGGGCACTCCATGAAACTGCAGAGCGGTCGGGTTAGAACGGATAAAAGGAAGTACTTCTTCACCCAAAGAGTGATTAACACATGGAATTCACTGCCACAGGAAGTGGTGGGTGCTACAAGCATGGACGGCTTCAAAAGGGAATTAGATAAGCATATGGAGCAGAGGTCCATCAGTGGCTATTAGCCACAAGGTATAGCTAGGGGCTCTGGGGCAAGTGATGCTCTGTCTTCTTGGTGCTTGGGGGGGGTCAACAGTGGGAGGGCTTCTAATGTCCTGGCCCCACTGCTGGACCTCCTGATGGCACTGGTATTTCTGGCCACTGTGTGACACAGAGTGTTGGACTGGATGGGCCTTTGGCCTGATCCAACATTGGCGTCTCTTATGTTCTCTTATGTTCTTATGACGGAGTGAGCTCCCGTCTCTGGTCCCGGCTCCTACCAACCTAGCAGTTCGAAAGCAAGAAACTGCAAGTAGATAAACAGGTACCGCTTCGGTGGGAAGGTAACGGCATTTTGTGTGCCTCGGCGTCTAGTCATACCGGCCACATGGCCGCGGAAACGTCTTTGGACAGCGCTGGCTCTTTGGCTTGGAAATGGAGATTAGCACCGTGCCCCTCGAGTCGGATTCGACTGGCTTTCGGGCAAGGGAAACCTTTACCTTTGCCTTTACTTCACTACCCAAAGGAGTCTCAGAGCAGCTTAACGATCTCCTTCCCTTCCTCTCCCCACAACAGACTCCCTGCAAGGTAGGTGGGGCTGAGAGAGCTCCGAGAGAATGGTGACTGACCCAAGGTCACCCAGCTGGCTGCATGTGGAGGAGGAGTGGGGGAATCAAGCCCCTCGGTTCTCCAGATTAGAGCCGGCCACTCTTAACCACGACACCAAACTGGCTCTCGCGTCGTCTCACCTCCGCCGTTAAACTGATCTGGTACAACTCAGTTGTTGTTGGAGATAATCTGGGCTTTGGGATTCTTTTTTTAACAAGCTTTGTCCTGAGGGCTGCATTTCTAAGGGGCGGTCAAAGTTACTGACGGGCTGGCAAGCCGCTCTGACCTCGGAGGCGAGGCTTAAAGCCGCATCTGGAAAAGCGCCGAAAGGTGACTTACGCCGCAGTGTGTGGCGGTGGCTTCGTCGAAATGGAAGAACAGAGACCAGACCACGCAGAAGAGGAACCCGACGAGCGGGCAGCACACCGTCCCGACGGCCAGGGTGGTGAAGGGGAGCCGGAAAGCGTCCCGTCCCGATCCAACGGCATTGGCACTTGGAACATGTTGCGGAACCTACACGTGGGGAAAGACAGCACCTCTCTGAAGTTTAACTCAAAAACTAGGGTGTGTGTGTGTGAGAGAGAGAGAGCTCTCCTTCTTTCCCACGCGGCTGTGGAGAAAGGTCTAAAAAGTGCACAAGGAGGGTTTCCCTGCTTCCTCAGAAATCAAAGGGGGGCTTTTGGCAGGCCAAGATTTAAAACAAGGGTGGCCAAACTTGGCTTAACGCAAGAGCTGCACAGAATAAACGTCAGGTGTTTGAAAGCCACAAGACGTGAACAGATACGATGCATTTTTATCAAAAATACATGCAAACTCGCTTTTTATTAATGGTATAAACGTAACTGCTGAAAATAAAAGCCAGAGGGGTCGAAACAGATATTGATGATAATATTTGTTTGTTTGCTAATGGTGTTTATTTGTCTAAGAGGGAGAGGAAAAGAACAAGAGAGGTGGGAAGACGGACCGAGAGAGGTGGGAAGACGGAACGAGGGAGGTGGGAAGATGGAACGAGGGAGGTGGGAAGACGGAACGAGGGAGGTGGGAAGACGGAACGAGAGAGGTGGGAAGACGGAACGAGAGAGGTGGGAAGACAGAACGAGAGAGGTGGAAAGAAAGAGAGGAAAGAGAGAGAGAGAAACAAAGAAAGCAAATAGATGGGAGGGAGGGAGGGAGAAAACAGCACGCCTCCCCTTCGCTTCCCCAGCTGCCCTGCCAGGAGCCGCACAATATGTGTGGAAGAGCCACACTTCGGCCACCCCTGATTTAAATGCTAGGCTCGGCTCTTCTTTGCCCGCCACCCCCCCCCCAATTGGCTAAAACAAAGACCCCGCTGTTCCCAGCTTGCCACCTCACCCGCCAGGCTTTGAGAAGAGATTTCTCCACCCCCATACCTGGACGTGGCAGCATCCAGGAAACTGGCATCTCCGTGGCACTGCAGAGCGTTGGCAGCAGGCATGTGGCAGCAGCAAAGAAAGAGGCTCTAAGAGGGATGCCCAAAAAGAGAGATGCCCGAGGGACTCTGCCCTTCCTTTACCCAGACAACTCCTCCCCCGCCCCAGCCCTTGCCAAAAGACTCTCAAGGGGACATGTCTCGGTGGCAGAGCCTCAGCTCTGGAAGGTTCCCCAGGTTCAGTCCTCTGCAGCATCTCCAGTCAAAAGGACTAAGCAGGAGGTGATGCGGAAGACTTCCTCTGCCCGAGACCCTGGAGAGCGGCTGCCGGTCTGAGTAGACAAGACTGACCTGGATGGACCAAAGGGCCTGATTCAGCA
>NW_015177116.1:36891-38186 GCF_001447785.1 Gekko japonicus
GGGGGGGGGACGTGGAACTGACAGTCTCTGTGTGGGAAAGCGTGCAGGCTGGCAGGAGAACAGCAGACCTTCCTCTTCTCAACAAGGGCGTCTCCGCTACGCCTTCCCTTCCGGCAACGGCAGCTGAGTGCGGGGGAGAGGCCTTCCCTCCCACTCAGCTGGTCCACCTGGGTCGTTTCTCCTCTGCAGTTGCCCGACGCTGGGGTTTTCCCCCCCTTCCCTCTTCCCATGTGAAAGTTGAGAGTCTTTAGGAACAGGAGACTCTCACACGGACAACCACACCAAGAGTAGTCAACAGGTCTTGACTGCGTCTCGCTTCAAACTCGGCACCCCGAGACCAAGGCTCCCTCTAAGCCGTGGAGTCTCGTGAGCAAAGAGTCTACTTTGTGAGCTCCTGGCATTAAAGGTGCGAGCGAGCCATTGGGCTGCTGCATGAATGAGTTTGCTCTGGGGCAGTGTTCCCTCTAAGCTGAGTTAGTGTGAGCTAGCCCACAGTTTTTTAGCCTCTGGCTCACAGATTTTTGTCTTGGCTCAGGAAGGAGGGCCCCAGAGCAAACGATTGTATGTAGTAGCCAAATTGCTCGCACACGACTTTAATGCCAGTAGCTCACAAAGTAGAATTTTTGCTCACAAGACTCCACAGCTTAGAGGGAGCATTGCTTTGGAGCCATCCCTTCCTGAGCCAAGACAAAAATCTGTGTGCTGGAGGCTAAAAAACTGTGAGCTAGCTCACACTCACTCTGCCCGGGACACACACACACACCTGGATTTCGACACTCTGCCCTTCCCTAAGAACATAAGAGAAGCCGTACTGGGTCGGGCCAGTGGCCCATCCAGTCCAATGCTCAGGGCCACACAGTGGCCAGAAACCGGGGCCACGATACGGAGCCTCAATTCCTGCCCCCAGTCCCTCCTGCTTGAACCACCGCCCTCCGGCCTGAGCCTCCCGCTGACTCACCGGTTCACCAGACGCCGCCACCACCTCCACCAGGTCCGGGGATGCCGTCGACGCCTCCGCCGTCTGGGAGGGCGCGGCCTGGGCACCCACTTGGTCATCGGAGCGACTGGGGGAGCCCCGCGTAGGGGGGTGCAGGGGAAGTAACACCACCAAACCGGAGGGAGCCGTGAGCCAAGGGAGGGACCGGGGACGCGGCAACATCACCCCCCCAAAAGAGAGGAGGAAAGGGGAAAAGGAACAAGCCCAGGGCCGGCCCTATTTAAACTGTGGGCGTGGCCCAGCACAGGTGAGGCCCATTGGCTGAGGGAGAAGCTAGGGGGTGTGGCCTAACTGGGGG
>NW_015177116.1:38744-84153 GCF_001447785.1 Gekko japonicus
CTTTACAGCTCTCCAGGGTCTCAGGCTGAGAGGTCTTTCCCATCACCTCCTGCCTGGTCCTTTTCACTGGAGGTGCCGGGGACTGAACCTGGGACCTCCTGCATGCCAAGCAGCCCCTCTACCGCTGACCCCTGGCCCCTCTTCCTGAACCACATTCTGTCTCCACCCACCCCCGACCCAATTTCAACCCAGAACTGAAGTCTGCTCCCTCACCAGTAAGCCATCAGCAGGGAGGATTTTTAATTTATTCATAAGAGGATCAGAGATACAGCGGGAGGGGAGAGAGAGGCAGGGGAAAATCCCAAGGAGCAGAAACAGAGGAAAAGGTTGTGCGGAATGGGGCTTTCCAACACATGAGCCGGTTTTCGAGACACACTCACTGTGCTAAGTTCAGACATGCAACCTTCTCTTCGGGCAAGCCCAGAAGTCGCCTGCCCTTCCTGTCTGCAGCCTGCAGGGCTGATTGGCTGGCTCCTTAGGGGACCGTGAGGTCACTTCCTCCTCCTGTCCAAAGCAGGTTTTCAACCTCCAGAGAAAGAAAAGAGACCTTTAAAAAAAAAAAAGCCAACCAACAACCGTTTAGTTCCATAAAAGAGTATTTGCTGTTCTCTAAAAAAGCCAGAAGGTGCAGGCAGCGACGTGAAGCGGTGGAGCGGCGCGGAAGGAGCAGGGACCCGACAATCGATTGACTCCACGTCTGGCTAGTAACCCTGCAGCTGGCACGCCCGTCGTGTGGCAAACGTTGGGCTCTGCCCGCTGGGGGAGCAAGCAGCTATGGGTGTACATAACCCATGGACAAAAACACACTTTCCATCTCATTTCAGACAGCAAGAACCACGCGTGATTTTTGTTGTTGTTTTTTGTTTCCCTTTAAAAAAAAAAAAAAGCTCCTGCCAACCTAGCAGTTCAAAAGCAAGAAATTGCAAGTAGATAAATAGGTACCACTTCGGTGGGAAGGTCACAGCGTTCCGTGCGCCTTGGTGTTTAGTCATGCCGGCCACATGACCACGGAAACATCTTTGGACAGCGCTGGCTCTTCGGCTTGGAAACGGAGATGAGCACCGCAACTCTAGAGTTGGTCTCGACTGGCTTTCGAGCAAGGGAAACCTTTACCTTAAAAAAAAAGGTGTTTGCTATTTTCATAACCAGGCGGGTCAGAACAAGCAGCAGCCGGCAACGGGTGGGCTGTTGGAAAAGGAATATGCTGATCCGTGCCACACTGATCTCCCGCATGGAGCCCCTGCGCCTCGAAAAGTGACAGCCCTCCGTGTTCGGGATGATGCCCCCCCCCTTGCCTTCTTCAGCTAGGCTTGGCTCATTCCATTTATCAACTAGGTCTGGATCCTGTCCTCTCCCCCCAGGAACCTGAGGCCGGGAGCCCTTTTTGTCCTCTGTTAGGCTGAGAGACTGTCTCCGGACCAAGGTCACCTGGGCCCAGTCAGGCAGGTTTGTTTGTTTGTGAAGGGCGTGAAGCTGGTGAACTGCCAGGATGAGTCCCACACACCTACCAGCTCTCCGCCTTCACCTGTCCACGCTTATTGGCTGTCCCCTGTGTGAGACAGGATGCTGGACTGGAGGGACCCTCCCTGGTCTGATCCAGCAGAGCTCTTCTGGGGTTCTTATCAGGGGAAGGCCTCGGCCTCTCTGCCCTGTTGCTGGCCCTCCAGAGGGACTGGCTGGCCCCTGTGTGAGACGGAAGGCTGGACTAGAGGGACCCTCACTGGTCTGACCCAGCAGGGCTCTTCTTGTATTCTTATCAGGGGAAGGCCTCGGCCTCTCTGCCCTGTTGCTGGCCCTCCAGAGGGACTGGCTGGCCCCTGTGTGAGACGGAAGGCTGGACTAGAGGGACCCTCACTGGTCTATTCCAGCAGGGCTCTTCTGGGGTTCTTCTCAGGGGAAGGCCTCGGCCTCTCTGCCCTGTTGCTGGCCCTCTAGAGGGACTGGCTGGCCCCTGTGTGTGAGACAGGAGGCTGGACTAGAGGGACCCTCACTGGTCTGACCCAGCAGGGCTCTTCTGAGGTTCCTATCAGGGGAAGGCCTCGGCCACTCTGCCCTGCTGTTGGCCCTCCAGGGGAACTGGCTGGCCCCTGTGTGAGACGGGAGGCTGGACTGGATGGACCCTTCCTGGTCTGACCCAGCAGGGCTCTTCTGAGGTTCTTCTCAGGGCAAAGCCTCGGACTCTCTGATAAGAACCAAAAATCAGCAAAAATACCGTGCTACAGACGATTATAAAACATCTCAAATAATTTATATATAATATTATATAATATATATATATATATATTTACAATTTATTCACCATATATTATTTACTATATAAGCCTTAATACATAGAAAGAATCATATATCAAAACATCTACGTGTCCTCTCTTAACATGTCACAAAAAAGTTTGCACAACCCCTTTATTAATATCAGTCCTCCTTAATTATACAAAAGTTTTAAGACGGAGGACTCCTTTAAAGTCTATTTTGAATAAGTGCTCAGTCTTCCTCCAACAGAGGTCCAGAACGCCTCCTGTTTCAGTGTCTTCCTCGGGGAGTGCAACAGATATTTCCCAGCACAAGGGTGCCAAATACCAAAATATTTATCCAGGTTTTTCGATGGACGCTGCAAAAAGTCTCCCTTAGCGAGCTCAAAGCTTCCTCCAAAGTGAGGGAGACTTAAATGTCCTACCTGTACCAACTTTACTACGTCCTCTCTTAACATGTCACAAAAAAGTTTGCACAACCCCTTTATTAATATCAGTCCTCCTTAATTATACAAAAGTTTTAAGACGGAGGACTCCTTTAAAGTCTATTTTGAATAAGTGCTCAGTCTTCCTCCAACAGAGGTCCAGAACGCCTCCTGTTTCAGTGTCTTCCTCGGGGAGTGCAACAGATATTTCCCAGCACAAGGGTGCCAAATACCAAAATATTTATCCAGGTTTTTCGATGGACGCTGCAAAAAGTCTCCCTTAGCGAGCTCAAAGCTTCCTCCAAAGTGAGGGAGACTTAAATGTCCTACCTGTACCAACTTTACTACAATACGGTTCCCTATCCTAGACTATATTTCCAAACAACAGGACATCCCTCCAGTGATGGATGCCTTGTGGCTTTGGTAAAATAGGTGACTCAACCCTGGCAAAATAGAACAAGAAATTATTATGGTGTCTACACCCATATGTTAGCTCTTAAGGTCTATATACACTCTTACTCTTCTTGAAACAAATGGGATTGTGTACTGGTTTAATAGTACATCTCATTCTGTGTACTGTGATCTGGTATCCATAATGATACAATTACTTGTAATTTTGTTATGTCGTCGAAGACTTTCACAGCCGGAGTTCATTCGCTGCTGTAGATTTTCCGGGCCACACATCCCGGAAAATCTACAGCAACTAAGAGACGTCAATGTTGCATCCGGCCAAAGGCCCATCCAGTCCAACACTCTGTGTCACATAGTGGCCAAAAATACCAGGGGCCATCAGGAGGTCCAGCGGTGGGGCCAGGACACCAGAATCCCCCTCCCACTGTTGACCCCCCCAAGCACCAAGATAACAGAGCATCACTTGCCCCAGAGTCCCTATCTATACCTTGTAGCTAATAGCCACTGATGGACCTCTGCTCCATATGCTTATCTAAGTCCCTTTTGAAGCCGTCCATGCTTGTAGCCGCCACCACCTCCTGTGGCAGTGAATTCCATGTGTTCATCACTCTTTGGGTGAAGAAGAACGTCCTTTTATCATTTCTAACCCGACCGCTCAGCAATTTCATGGAGTGTCCACGAGTTTGAACATAAAACGTAATAAAAAGTATTTTACAAAGTGAGGGAGCCTTTTTAACCTCTGAAAACTCCACCTGCTGATTTCTGCACCTCAAAGGTGGAGGGGGCCAGTGTTCCCTCTAAGCTGAGTTAGTGTGAGCTAGCTCACAATTTTTTAGCCTCCGGCTCACACATTTTTGTCTTGGCTCAGGAAGGATGGCTCCAGAGCAAACTAATTGATGCAGCAGCCAAATCGCTCACTCACAGCTTTAATGCCAGTTAGCTCACAAGGTAAAAATTTTGCTCACAAGACTCCACAGCTTAGAGGGAACATTGGAGGGGGCCAATGCTCCCTCTAAGCTGCAGAGTCTTGTGAGCGAGTGACTGGGCTGCTGCCTCGATCGGTTTGCTCCGGGGCCATCCCCTTCCTGAGCAAAGAGAAAAACCTGAGAGCTGGAGGCTGAAAAACTGTGAGCTGGCTCACACTAACTCAGCTTAGAGGGGACACTGGTGGTCACCTGCCCCCAGACCTGTTGGGGACCCTCCCTGTAACCACCCCCGGCTTTCAGCTTTGTTCCTTGGCTTCAGCGGCTATTCCAGATTGGGGAGGGCGGGGGCACGCTCGGGCATTCCCGGCCAGGGTTTTCGGGGGGGGGGTGTTGTCTGTTTCAGCAGCCTTGACCAAGGCTCCAAAAATCCTACTTGGTAAGCGACTGGCACTAAAGTTGTGAGCGGGCGATTTGGCTGCTGCACAAATCACTTTGCTCCGGAGCCCTCCTTCCTGAGCCGAGACAAAAACGTGTGAGCCGGAGGCTGAAACACTGTGAGCTGGCTCACACTCACTCGGGTTAGAGGGAACATTGGCCGAGGGATCTACTAAAACTGTCATTCCATCCCCAGAGTAGTGTATTTGGGCCCAGAGACCCTAATGGAAAATCCGTTCCGCATTTTTATTGCAACTCTACTTGTGCTATAATGTTTTCCAATGGAGCCCATGCAAGTCAATTGGCATTCCCAGCTCCCATTATTTCCAATGGGTCTTCCAGCGTCTCCCATTGTTTCCAATGGGTCTTCCAGCGTCTCCCATTATTTCCAATGGGTCTTCCAGCGTCTCCCATTGTTTCCAATGGGCAATCCTGTCCTTCCTTTTAGTACATCCCCATTGGCCTTGGCCACCTTGGCCCTCTCCGGCTGCTACTGGGGGGAGGGGGAGGGCAGACCCCCTCCCTCCTTCCTCCTGGCCGGCCGCCCTCCCGGGGGTCGCGATTAGATGGGCCAGCCCAGGTGGTCTCGGGGGCGGGGGGCGCTGCCTGCTTCCTGCCTGCCATCCAGCGTCCCCCCTTCCCCGCCCGGTGCGCGCTCCTCTGCCCGCGGGCGCCACGAGGCAGCCCCCCACCCCCAGCCACGGATCCACACTCCCCCCCGCCCGGATCCGGCCCCCCGACTCACCCCCCAGAGAGACTGCGGAGAGACTCCTGCTCAAATCCCTCGGCGTGGCACTAGGACCAAGGGACTCCCAGGAAGGAAGGAAGGAAGGAAGGAAGGAAGGCGCGCAAGTTAAAAGGCAGTAACTCCCCTAGGGCACTTTAAAGATTAACACGGTTTTATTGCCACTAATTCTGGTTTCAGAGTTCAGCCCAGGAAAGTTTGTGCTGAATTAAAATGTTGTTAGGCTTGAAGGTGCCACAACACTCCTGCTTATTCATCCTGCAGTCAGCCACAGTTCAGGCAACCAGTGCCTCCTTTTTAACTGTGGCTCTGCTATACCTGTCAGCCTTAGCTGGGCAGCCCCAGGCTTCTGAGCTCAAACTGCTATTGTGATAAGGTCCTTGGGGACAGGTTGGGTGATGAATCTGCCCAGTTCATTCCATTTGTGACATAGCCTTGGTTTCCAGCACTTGCTTCTCTTTGGCAGCATAGTTCATAGTTTTTTTAAAAACTATAGTCCGGCCCGCCAATGGTCTGAGGGACAGTGAACTGGCCCCCTGTTTAAAAAGTTTGAGGACCCCTGCTCTAGTGGTACCAGGAGTCTTCTCATGAAGCAAGGGGGTGTGATACTCATTCAGTGGCTCAGGACCCACACTTGGTTCTTTGGTGGTAGCAGTAGGGGATATGAACGATTCCCAGGCCCTAGAGAGCTGCTGCCGGTCAGAGTAGACAATAGTGACCTTGGTAGAACAGTGGTCTGACTCAGTATGAGGCAGCTTCAGGTATTTGTGTGTTCGGCAGGGATGGGGCAGGGCTTGGAACATGAGGCCAAAGTAGTATGGAAGAGAAGAGAGAAGAGATTGGATTTATACCCTGCCCTTCACTACCCAAAGGAGTCCCAGAGAAGCTTACAATCTCCTTCCCCTTCCCCGCCCCACAACAGGCACCCTGTGAGGTAGGTGGGGCTGAGAGAGCTCTCTGGAGAACTGCAACATCACAAGTCCACCCAGGGTTCATTTTGTAGAAAAAGAGGTGCAGGAGCTCATTAGCATAACTCATTTACATATGCAACATCCCCTGACATCACCGGAAGTGTGTCAGAAGGCAACACCCACCGCTCAGGCTCCACTGGATAGTTTTGGATTGCTAGCTGTTGGGGGGGGGGGACCCGCAGATCTGTCCTTGCAGAGGAGGGAGAGCTTGTACCTGAATAAAACTTGGTCTTAAAGGTGCCACTGGACTGTTTTGGGCGGGGGGGGGGGCTCTGCAACTTACCTGGCTGCTTCTTGCCGTGACTGAGGGCTGCTGGGAGCAGGGGGTGGGGCTTGTTGCATGTGCCCGCCCCCTGGGCTCTTTACTGCTGGAGCTCTGCTCCTGTGTGCTCCTGCAGGAAGTGACCCCTGTGTCAGGTAGCCCTGTCATAGGTCCGGAATGTGGAGGGGTGCCCCCCCCCCTTTCTGTCTCAGCTCTCCCTGGCTCACCAACTGTTTGCTATCTTATGCTTGACATTGAAGATGCTCCAGCTGCAGTTTCACTCAGCTGGGAAAGTTAATGGCTTTTGTTTTGCCTGTTTGCTTTGCCCACCCGCGGGAGATGTATCCATTGGCTCATGCTTACCAGGGTGGATGTTTGATTCTAGTATAAGTCAGAGGCCCCAGTATTGGCGGCCATTGCTGACACAAGCTGTACACTTGTCTCTCGTTCTGGATTTACCCATAAAGTTATCTTCTAATGAAGCCCTGTGTTGTGCAACCTGACTAAGGACCCTGACACCCTGTGTTATATTTTTGTGGAACCATATTTAGTAAAAACAATTCTGGTATAAAAGCTGCGGTGGCTCAAGTGGTTAAGACGCTGAACTGCAAGCTGTGGAAGGTCGGTAGTTCAGCAGTTCGAGACCCAGGTGCTGCATGACGGAGTGAGCTCCCGTCTCTAGTTCCAGCTCCTGCCAACCTAGCTGTTCGAAAGCAAGAAATTGCAAGTAGATAAATAGGTACCACTTCGGTGGGAAGGGAACAGCGTTCCGTGCTCACCAACTGTTTGCTATCTCATGCTTGACATTGAAGATGCTCCAGCTGCAGTTTCACTCGGCTGGGAAGGTTAATGGCTTTTGTTTTGCCTGTTTGCTTTGCCCGCCCGCGTGAGATGTATCCATTGGCGTTTAGTCATGCCGGCCACATGACCACGGAAACGTCTTCGGACAGCGCTGGCTCTTCAGCTTGGAAACGGAGATGAGCACCGCAACCCTAGAGTCGGACTCGACTGGCTTTCGAGCAAAGAGGAACCTTTACCTTTACTTTATAAAAGGTACATTCATGTTAAGATTTTTTTTTGTACTGTCTCATGTATCCATATCCAGTATTTCTTTACAACATCACAAGTGTTCACCACATATGATAGAAAGAACCAGTTTTTCGGTTAGGTTCCCAACAGACATTTGACCTATTGGGATACCATTTAGCTAGATTCTCAGGAGTCCTATGCCACCTATAGAACATTCTGTATATATTTTCCTTATGAAGAAACTGCTTTGGTAAGCTTTCTATTGACTTTCCATAGGGCTTTAGGCACGTCTGCCAGGCGCCTGAGAAATCTTTCCAGTCAATAAAATACTTTTTCTCTGCCTGGAGCTCAGTTGTCATTTCAGGGGAGGTCCAGGCCCCGCCAGGAGGTTGGCAACAGCACCTTCACGCCCCTGAGCCTGTGCGGTACACGCCCTGCAGGAAACCCCATTGAACTCCAAGGCCTTACTCACAGGTAAACACTGACCTACCGCCCCCACCCTTCATCCCAGGGGCGGTGCTATTTCCCCCCCAACGGCTGTCATGGAAACCGAGCCCTGCCCCGATTGGCGGCCCCGGCCTGCCCCTCCCACTTGGAGGGGGGGAAGAAAAGCCCCACCCAAGAGCTGACGTACTTCCCGGCGTCCCGGATGTCCGCCCCTCGCGCTCAGCCCGCTCGGACCTTCCCGTCGGCCGCTCAGCCCCAGCAACAAGCCCCTGACGACGTTCTCCGCCAATCGGGTGGGGCGGGCTCTTTGCGGCGTGACGTCAGACGCCGCCGAAGGGGCGCGTTGCGGCGGGCGCGCTCCCGCTTCCCCCTCCACTGACCAATCGGCGGAAGCGGCGGCCGCGGCCGTCCAATCAGAGAGGCGGAGCGCGGACGGGCATTATGAGGACGGCTGCGTGCGTCGGTGTGTGACGCAGTTTCTCCCCCCCCACCCCCCTTTCGCGGCGAGGCGACGACGGCTGAGGCGGGTGTTGTGGAGGCGCCGCCGCTTCTGCTGGGGGAGGCGCCGCTGACCGGCCGGCCCGAGGCCCCGCGCCGCCAGAGGCCCAGCTGAGGTGGGAACCCCGGCTTCTGCTCCGGTTGGGCCCGGCCCGGCCTTGAGCAGTCGGCGAGGGGAGGGTGGGCGGGGCCGCGCGGGATTCTGGGAAGGCCGGGAGTGGGGGGGGTGCTGAGAACTCCACCGCCGAGCGCGGCACGAGTAGAGGACCTCGTGGGTACCCCCCCCAAGTGGGTTACGTAATTGATGTCTTCTTTTATCCCCCGCGACAACCACCCCTGCGAGGTAGGTTAGGCTGAGAGAGAGAGAGACAGACTCGCCCAACAAGTCTCGTTTCTGCCTGTATCTGAAGGAGGGAGGACTGACTCACGGAAGCTCGTCGACCCGGCTGCCACCAAGGCTCCCGCTAAGCCGTGGAGTCTTGTGAGCAAGAATTCTTAATTTGTGAGCCGCTGGCATTCAAGTTGTGAGTGAGCCGTTTGGCGCCTGCATACATGAGAGTTGGCTCTGGAGTCCCATCCCCTTCCTGAGCTGAGACGGAAACGTGTGAGCCGGAGGCTGAAAAACGGCGAGCCGGCTCACACCAACTCAGCTTAGAGGGAACGCAGCCTGCCACGTGTTTTAGTAGGGGAAGAGCAAGAGTTCAGTGGCACCTTAAAACCGAACAACATATGTGGCAGGGGGTGAGTTTTCTGAAGCGGTGAGCAGAGACTGACACGGTGACCCATCCTGGTCTGCCCCATATTTTGTTAGTCTTTAAGATGCTGCTCGAGTTTTGCTCTTTTCTACTGCTACAGACAGACGAACGCAGCTCCCCATTTTAATCTGCCACATATTTTGTTAGTCTTTAAGATGCTGCTGGACTCTTGCTCTTTTCTACTGCTACAGGCAGACGAACGCAGCTCCCCATCTTGATCTGCCACATATTTTGTTAGTCTTTAAGATGCTGCTGGACTTTTGCTCTTTTTTACTGCTACAGGCAGACTGGCACGGTGACCCATCCTGGTCTGCCACATATTTTGTCAGTCTTTAAGATGCTGGTGGACTCTTGCTCTTTTCTACTGCTACAGACAGACTAACGCAGCTCCCCATCTTGATCTGCCACATATTTTGTTAGTCTTTAAGATGCTGCTGGACTTTTGCTCTTTTCTACTGCTACAGACAGACTAACGCAGCTCCCCATCTTGATCTGCCACATATTTTGTTAGTCTTTAAGATGCTGCTGGACTTTTGCTCTTTTCTACTGCTACAGACAGACTAACGCAGCTCCCCATCTTGATCTGCCACATATTTTGTTAGTCTTTAAGATGCTGCTGGACTTTTGCTCTTTTCTACTGCTACAGACAGACTAACGCAGCTCCCCATCTTGATCTGCCACATATTTTGTTAGTCTTTAAGATGCTGCTGGACTTTTGCTCTTTTCTACTGCTACAGACAGACTAACGCAGCTCCCCATCTTGATCTGCCACATATTTTGTTAGTCTTTAAGATGCTGCTGGACTTTTGCTCTTTTCTACTGCTACAGACAGACTAACGCAGCTCCCCATCTTGATCTGCCACATATTTTGTTAGTCTTTAAGATGCTGCTGGACTTTTGCTCTTTTCTACTGCTACAGACAGACTAACGCAGCTCCCCATCTTGATCTGCCACATATTTTGTTAGTCTTTAAGATGCTGCTGGACTTTTGCTCTTTTCTACTGCTACAGACAGACTAACGCAGCTCCCCATCTTGATCTGCCACATATTTTGTTAGTCTTTAAGATGCTGCTGGACTTTTGTTCTTTTCTACTGCTCCAGACAGACTAACACGCCTGCCCATCTTGATCTTATTCTAGCTGTGTCTGTAGAAGTGAGCAGTGACTCACGAAAGCTCATAGTTTGGCACATGTTTTGTTAGTCTTGAAGGTGCTCCTGGACTCTGGCTCTTTTCTCCTGCTACAGACAGATGTAACACGCCTCCCCATCTAGACCTATGTCCATGGAAGCACCACATTTAGCCCTGCAGAATGGAAATCCATCAACTTTGTGATATAAGGACAGATGGACTCACATTCTAGCTGTATCTGAAGAAATGAGCAGTGACTCACGAAAGCTCATCCCTTGCCACACACTTTGTTAGTCTTTAAGGCGCTACAGGACTCTTGCTCTTTTCTACTGCCGCAGACTAACACTGCTACCCATCTTGATAAAAACGAAGCTGTGAGAGAGGCTAGGGACTAAACCTGGGATCTCCTAAATGTACTCTGCCAATCTGCTGCAACACCTTCCCCCAAAGATGGCTGCAGTATGGTACTGTCGGGTGGCTTGAGGGGGCAGTTCGTTGTTACCACATAACACGGGATTGAAAGGCATGCTGGATGGTTTTAAAGCTGTTGGGTATCCTGGAAGCTGTACAGTAGATGTTGTTTCCCCAGCAATATAGCCTGGTAATCTCTTGACACCTCTCTCTCTCAAGATTATAGAGTCAGAAGATGTTGGTATATTAATAGGTGTAGTTGTTCTTCCTTGAATGTTCTCTCTGTGTGCGTTCATAACTTGAATGCATATATGTGAAGGAAAGAATGGTTTATATCTGTGGATTTTTTGGGATGGAGAGTTTGCTAAGAATGGCCATCTTATACTTCCAGGTATGAGGATACTGATGTTGGCTGCTTGGAGTGTTACAAATTGTGTGTGTCTTAGTAAAGTTTTGGGAAATTTGAAGTCTGTGAGGAAAGAAAATTATATTGGCTTCATTACTTGCATCACGTTTGTAACTCAGCACATAAAATTATAGACTGTGATGTGTTTCCTGCCTCAAGCACATAGTTCCAAGAACTATGGGGAACTTCTTCAAATAAATTGCTATGCATGTGACTTGATTTGCATTCAGACACTGTCAGAGTGTACGGTGTTAGATATGAGCACGTATGCTACCTGAGCATAACATTTTGCTGTTTGGAAAAGTAGGAAAAAGTCTAACAGAAGCTGAAAATGAAAAAAGGTAGTTTTAAAATGTTTTTTTAGAAATGGTACAATGATGACACCCAGAAAAACAGAAGAAGTTCACATATTTAGAGAATGAAGTGAAGTAATATCTTTTGGAGTAGTAGTTAAGTGAGTGGACTCAAATCTGGGAGAACCCCACTCCTCCACTTGCACCTGGCTGGATGACCTTGGACAAGCCATAGTCCTTGAAAAAGAGCAGTTTCTCTCCGAGCTCTCTCGGCCCCACCCACCCCAAAGGGTGGGTGTCTGTTGTGGGGAGGGAAAGGAGTTTGTAAGCTGCTCTGAGACTCCTTTGGGTTGTGAAGGGTAGAAATCCAATCTCTTCTTTATAACATAGGTAATAAGTAGCAATTCATTAGGATGTTAATTTTGAATTCTAGTAGTGTCTAATTGTTATCCATAATGTAGGCAAAATTAGGTACTAACATCTCCGAAAACACTAGTAAAAGTAAACCATAGTTTTTCTGTAATGAGAGTCAGTGTCTGAAAGATCTACAACTTCTGATTCTCCATTTTGAGCTTCATAATTTTTTTTTAAATGGAAACAAGCCCAAGAAGTGAAATATCGTCTCCGAACCTGTTGATATTTCTTTCTTTATGCCTTGGGTTTGTACTGTTACAAGTTTCACAACCATTCCATATGTTTTTTGGCTCCTTAACCGTGTGTGTTTACTTCCAAGCATTCACCAGTTTATTTCTATTGGTACGGAATATATTCCTGCCAACCTAGCAGTTCGAAAGCAAGAAATTGCAAGTAGATAAATAGGTACCACTTCAGTGGGAAGGTAACAGCGTTCCGTGCGCCTTTGTGTTTAGTCATGCCGGCCACATGACCACGGAAACGTCTTCGGATAGCGCTGGCTCTTCGGCTTTGAAACGGAGATGAGCACCGCAACCCTAGAGTCGGACTCGACTGGCTTTCGAACAAGGGAGACCTTTACCTTTACGGAATATATGAGAGTGGGAGGAAGGGGGATACCCGGAGGAGCTGGGCTGCCTTGTGTAAAGGTCTTCTCGTCCTTGTGTTGCAGGAGCGATAAGGGTGGCACCCAAATTGTATTCCTCAGTTAAATACCTGAAGATGTTTTCCATCCTGCAACATTTTAAAAGTACGTTTCCAGCATCAGGTTCTAAGAACTCTGCTTGATTCAGTCAAACATAGTTGCTGGGCAGTCATTAGTCATTTGGATGTAGAGGTGGCTCAAAGGTTAAGACGCTGAACTGCAGACCGGAAGGTCTGTCAGTCAGTCGGCAGTTCAAGACCCGAGTGCTGCAGGACGGAATGAGTTCCCATCTCTGGCCCCAGCTCCTGCCAACCTAGCAGTTCGAAAGCAAGAAACCGCAAGTAGATACATACCGCTGCGGTGGGAAAGTAACAGCATTCCGTGTGCCTCGGCGTTTAGTCATGCCAGTTACATGACCACGGAGAAGTCTTCGGACAGAGCTGGCTCTTCGGCTTGGTAATGGAGATGAGCACCGCCACCTAGAGTCAGATTCGACTAGCTTTTGAGCAGGGGAGACCTTTACCTTTTCTAGTATCAGGTTCTAAGAACTGTGCTTGATTCAGTCAAACATAGTTGCTGGGCAGTAATTAGTATTTGGATGTAGAGGTTCAGCTGCATGAATTGTTTTACAGTAATCAGAAGCCAGGCCCCCCAGTTTGCTTTTAACAATAAGACGTTTTGGAGATCGTTCAGGCTTAATGGCATAAAATTGATTCTGGCAGCTCTTTTCTGTAATATGTACCATCCACAAAGCAACGTAATAATGCTTGCAAGAAGTAGTATACAGTACAAAACAGCAAAAGTCCAGGAGCACCTTCAAGACTAACAAAATTTGTGGCAGGGTAGGAGCTTTCGTGAATCTCTGCTCACTTCTTCAGATGCCAAGAAGTTATTTAATCCAACTGAGACCTATAAGCACAACCACTCCATAGCAGCCCTGGTTGTGGCTTCACCCACGTGGCTAGTAGCAGTGAAAATGGCGCCTGCAAGCTCCTCCCTTCATTCACTGATGCCAGTTACTTGTTTACAGAATGTATACTGGGCTGTTTTGCCCTCTTCAGGGCCACCAAGGTGGCCAACAGATTAAAAATATACGTAACAAACACATCTTAAAGCCATTAAAGTCAAACAAACCACATCCTATGTGATACTGTCACATAATATTGACCTGTCGTGGAGTGATGGACTAAGAAAACCAGCAAGGCACGTTTCTAGCTCCCTAAAACCTTCATTCAAGGGAGAGAAAGATTGTATTCTTGTTGGATTTAAGGTGGTTGGCAGTGATAAGATTTCAGTTGTGTTGTCAGGTGTCGGTGACCATCATTCAGCAGTGCCCGATCTAGGAACGCAGTTTTATTTTAGCCCTCCCGTGTATTGACCTTCTAGAGCCGGTGTCTGCTGCTGCAGAGCTTGCTGCTTCTACCAGGATCCTGTTCTGCATGGGGTGGCATTAATGGCTGCATTTGGCGTGTTTCTGAATGGAGCTGGGGAAACGTAATATATGCAAAATATAATTTTATACAATGTGAAAATAATTGATAAAGTGTTAACATACATAAATTACCAAAAGGTTACATATAAGAGGATTACAATATATTATATTAACAAAGGTTCCGGCTTGTGTCTCCGTATCGATTCTATGCTTCCTCAGAAGTAAATTCTCCCATTCAACAACTTGCATTAGCTGAGTGCCGTCTCTTTTATTCTTCAGTCCTTTTTGTTGCTTGTAAAGGCTTACATTTCTTTAGACCCGGCGTTGCTCCTTCTTGGCAGCAGGAGCGGAGTCAGCGGAATGCCCGTTCCGTTGCTCCTCTCAGCAGCCCCCACCCCGTCCAGTCCCACCGTCTCTTCGCACAACATCCCTCGCAAGGGGGCAAGGAGGTTCATCTGACGACCAGTGGCCAAGGAGGAGCAATGCCGGGTCTAAAGGAAGCTTCGTTAATATAATATATTGTAATTCTCTTATATGTAACCTTTTGGTAATTTATGTATGTAACACTTTATCAATTATTTTCACATTGTATAAAATTATATTTTGCATATGTTACGTTTCCCCGGTTGACTCTGTAACTTTGATCCTTTGCAACTGGGAGGTCTCTTTGTATTTATCTGAATGGAGCTGGACATAACTTTTTTTCCTGAAGTGGATTAGTTAACGTCTTTTCTTTTGTTCTAGGTTTTGAGAACCTGACGCAACTTCAAAATGTTTAACAAATCGTTTGGGACGCCTTTTGGAAGCAGCACGGGGGGCTTTGGGACGACGTCAACTTTTGGCCAGAGTATGTATTGTTGATACTAATTGTGGGAATGGTCAGTTGAGATTTCCTATCTAAATGCTATAACTTGGACCTTTGGCTTTGATGTAAGTTAGACTAAAAAAAACTAATATGCTGTCGAAGGCTTTCACGGCTGGAGTTCATTAGCTGTTATAGATTTTCCGGGTTGCGTGGCTGTGGTCTTGGCATTGTAGGACCTGACGTTTCGCCAGTAGCTGTGACTGGCATCCTCAGAAGCAGTGCTATTTTTGGGCAGGAACGCACAGGAACGGAGTTCCGGCTGCCTCCAGAGTTGGCCACGCCCAGCAGGAACTCATTAGCACAATAGGCCACACCCAACAGCCGAAACTCATTAGGACTGGCTACATTAGGAGTTTGTGGCCTAACATGCAAAGGAGTCCCTGCTACAAAAAAAAGGCCCTGGGTTTTGACAACAAACAAGGTAAACAGAATAAGAAGGAAAAGGTGAGTGTGGCTGGATGACCACACTTCTGGTAATGTGGGGGCGTGGCATAATATGCTAATGAGCTGCTCTGTTAGGGGTGTGGCCTAATATGCTAATGTGTTTCTGCTGTTGGGTGTGGCCTGTTATGCTAATGAGTTCCTGCTGTGCTTTTTCTACAAAAAAAGCCCTGCTCAGAAGTATAACACAGAAAGATGGAGTGTGACACAGAGAGAGCACTCCATCTTTTTGTGTTATACCTCTGAGGATGCCAGTCACAGCTACTGGCGAAACGTCAGGTCCTACAATACCAAGACCACGGCCACACAGCCCGGAAAATACAGTATTTTTGTTGGGCTGTCAGTTCTGTTCCTCTGAATTATCACGTCTTATCTTTTGCACAGTTGGTTTGCCAAGTGGTTTCAGTAAACGTTCTACTTTGAGTTAATTTCCTGTGGGGAAGGATGCACCTGCCCCTTCCCTAGCAATTTAAACCTTCCCTCGCGCCCAGCTGCGCCGTCTCATTGCCCACCACCTATGATTGCTCTACAGATACAGGCTTCGGCACGACGAGCGGAGGAGCGTTTGGGACGTCTGCTTTTGGAACAAACAATAACACAGGAGGACTCTTTGGGAACACGCAGGCCAAGCCAGGTACAAGGACTGCAGCCGCCGCTCACTCCGTTGCCAGAATTCTTTCGTTGTGACTCTTCGGTATTTTAATCCTGGTTCCCGTTTCTGGTTTCAGGAGGACTGTTTGGTTCGAGCACGTTCAGCCAGCCAGCCACGTCTTCCACAAGCACCGGCTTTGGGTTTGGAACGTCAACAGGAACGTCCAGCGGCTTATTTGGGACTGCGAGCACTGGTGGAGGCCTCTTCTCATCCCAGAACAATGCCTTTGCACAGAGTAAACCCGTGGGGTTTGGCAGTGAGTTCCAATAATTCTTCTCCCCCCCAAACAGTAAGCTCTGGGAATTGTTTCGCTGAGGGGAAACGTGCAGCTGTTAAGTCTGCTTTCCCTCTAGCTTGTTCTTGAGGTTTCATTACAAAGTCTGTGGATTCCAGTGGCACGAAGCGGCTTGCCCTTCGTGGGAAGTTTTCAGTGAGGGAGAGCCAGTCTGGTGTAGTGGTTAAGGGCACAGACTCTAATCTGGGAGGAACCGGGTTTGATTCCCCACTTTTCCACTTGCAGCCAGCTGGGTGACCTTGGGCAAGCCACAGTTCTCTCAGAGCTGTCCTTGAAAATCAGCAGTTTCGGTCAGAGCTCTCTCTCAGCCCCACCCACCTCACAGGGTGTCTGTTGTGGGGAGGGGAAGGGAAAGGAGTTTGTAAGCCGCTCTGAGACTCCCAAGTGAAGGGCGGGGTATAAATCCAATCTCTTCTTCTTCTTCTCTTCAGTGGGGGAAATAAATATTTGATAAGCAGCTTTCCATGGAGTACACGTGTCCTTGGGGCTGTGTATCCTGACTTTGTCAGAGTATTTAAGCGTATGGCATGAGATTGCTTTTTGTGAATGCCCCGCAAGGTTAAGCTGACTAGGAATACTGCAACCTCCTTGAGGGCACCTAGATTGAGGTGCACCTACTTCTGGGAAATTGGGCATATAGAAGAAGAAGAGATTGGATTTATACCCCGCCCTTCACTACCCAGAGGAGTCTCAGAGCGGCTCACAAACTCCTTCCCCTTCCCACAACAGACAGACACCCTGTGAGCTAAGTGGGGCTGAGAGAGCTCTTGACAGAAATGGCTCTTTTCCAAGGACAGCTCTTGTCAGGAGTACGGCTTGGCCAAGGTCATCTAGTGGAGGAGTGGGGAATCAAACCCGGTTCTCCCAGATTAGAGTCCGCACACTTAACCACTACACCAAACTGGCTCTCAAAGACAGCTTCACCTGTTCACAGGTGTCCCTGTTACGTCACCAGCTGACCTCTGTCCGAAACTTCGCCACCACAAGCAAAATACTACTGCCCCCAAAGAGTAACCTCTTACCCTTTGGTCCCATAAGTCCTGGGGCCACAGTTCACCCCCCCCCCGCCCCCAGCCAACCTCACCTCGGGCTTCTCGTGCAATGCAGCTGGTAGCATTTGACACAGACACAGTCTCAGAGCGGCTTAGAGGGGACATGATTGCAGTGTTCAAGTATTTGAAGGGATGTCATGTGGAAGATGGAGCAGATCTATTCTCTCTTGCTCCGGATTGCGAGACTAAATCTCATGGGTGGAAATTACAAGGGAGTCGTTACCAGCGCAATATCAGGAGAAACTTTCTAACTGTCAGAGTGGTTGAGCAGTGGAACAGTCTGCCTCGGGAGGTGGTGGATGCTCCTCTGCTGGATGTTTTCACGTGGAGGCTGGACGACCATCTCTCGGGTATGTCGTAGGGCTATATTTCGGCTGTGCTCCTGCAGAGTGCAGGGGGTTGGACTGGATGACCTGCAAGGTCCCTTCCAACTCTAACATTCTACGATTCTATGAAGAAGTGTGCAAGTGTTCCCTCTAAGCTGAGTTAGTGTGAGCTAGCTCACAGTTTTTTAGCCACCGGCTCACACATTTTTGCTTTCGCTCAGGAGAGATGGCTCCAGAGCAAGCTAATTTATGCAACAGCCAAATCACCGGCTCACCACTTCAATGCCAGTCGAGCTCACCAAGTAGACTTTTTGCTCACAAGACTCCACAGCTTAGAGGGAGCATTAAGTTTTATAACTTTGTTGGCCTTAAAGGCGCCACTTGCCTTGAACTTTGTTCCGCTGCTCCAGACCAACATGACCGCTCACCTGAATCTACAGAAACAGACTTCTTTTCTTCTCGGGAGCAGACTGCCTGAATGGCACCGATTTCTAGGCTGAAAGTAGAAAGGCAGAGTCGTTCTTGGAAACGTGATGGCGTCCTTCACTGTAGACCCGACGAGCTTGAACGTTAGCACTTCCAGGCTGTCTTGCGTCGCTTCGTCCTACGTTCAGAAGTGTCATCAGGCTCTGGCTCTGAAGCGGTCTCCTTCCATTTGGATACTGACTTCCATTTTTTTCTTTCTTTCTTACAGACTTTGGGACAAGTACGAGCAGTGGCGGTTTATTTGGAACCACAAACACCACCTCCAACCCGTTTGGGGGTACGTCCGGCTCCCTCTTCGGATCGACGAGCTTTACGGCTGTTCCAACGGGCACCACCATTAAATTCAATGCAAGTCCTATTTTATTTGCTTTTTAAAAGACGGGCTCTGACCTTCGTGCTGGGCCATTCCGTTCCGTGAACTCTTGTGTCGAGGGGCCCGTGATTCCCATAAGAACCTAAGAAGAGCCGTGGTGGATCAGACCAAAGGCTCGTCAAGTCCAGCGTTCTTGTCTCACCCAGTGGCCGACCAGCTGCCTCTCGAGAGCCCACAAGCAGGAGGACGGCGGCAGCATCTTCCCGCCCGTCCTCCCCAGCCACTGAGACAAAGAGGCAGACAGCCTCTGGTATGGGAAGAGAGTAGATATTCATTCATTCATTCATTCATAGACCTTTATTGGCATATCATATATCCCTTATAAATAAAAGCCGAATGGTGGTGGCACTTCTCTAGAACATTCCACACGCTCCAAAATCAGTTCGCTCTCTGATCTGTCATTCAGAGGGTCTCCCTATCCACTGGCTGCTTTGCCTGAGTCCTGCCTCCAACATTCTAAACAGTTTGCTGTTCCTCTCCCCCCTATAGCCAGTCAGAACACAGAGGTTATTTGCATATGCAGCCTCATTGGCCTTTGCCTCGGAACACAGAGGTTGTTTGCATGTGTGACTTCATTGGCTTTTGCCTCTAACATTCTAAACAGTTTGCTGTTCTGAGGTAAAATGTGTCCAATCTCCAGGTGAGGGCTGGAGATCACTCAGAATTACAACTGCTTTCCAGATGGCAGAGATCAGTTCCCCTGGAGAAAATGGTGGGCTCTGTATCCTTCTATGCTGCTGAGGTGGCCCCCTTATGGCAGCCAATGTGACGCAGCAGTCAGGGCTTCAGAGCACGGGAGAGGCTGCAGGTGTGTGGGGGGGTAGAAAGCTGAAGAGTGAGGGCGAAATAAAGGTCGGTTGATGATTGGCTGGGAAGGAGATAGGGTTGCCAACTCCAGGTGGGAAATTCCTGGAGATGTGAGGGATGGAGCCTGGAGAGGGTGAGGTTTCAGGAGGCGTGGGACCTCAGGTACTCCACCCTCCAAACCAACCATTCCCTTCTGGGGAACCATCGTTGCCAATCTGCAGGTGAGGGCTGGAGATCACTCAAAATTACAACTGTTCTTTAGGTAGCAGAGATCAGTTCCTCTGGAGAAAATGGTGGACTCAATGTCATTATACCCTGCTGAGGTCGCCACAGCAAACTGAGTGTCCAAGGCCGGGGCACCCGCCCAGAGCCTCTTTCTAGAGGCCGTTGTATTTATTTCCACAACGGGCCTTTTTTCTAGTTAGTCATAAGGTACCTTAGTGTAGGACAAATTTACATACAAATTTAGTCCAATCAAAATAGTACTATCTAAAAATTTGTACCTTAGGAACTTCGGTAAGAAACTTGGCAACATCATTAGTGATCTCGGGGATCGAATCATTCAAGAGAAGTTGACATTTTAACTTGTTACCCAAATAACTTTTAGGATGAAGCCAAGTCAGAAGGAATTTTCTGCGAGGTAGCTCATACAGGGGGGCATTTGATAATTATATGCTCAACCGTGTCCAGGGAGTTGAGATCACAGGGGCACAGCCGTTCTCGTCTTGGGATTTGATGATATCTGCCATAGAGTATTCTAGAGGGAAATGCGTTAACCCTGGCCAGAAGAAAAGCTCTGCAATGAAGAGGGATGTCGAGATTGTAAAAATATTGGGGCATCTTGCCTGAATGGTTAGAGAGGTGAACAGATATGAGGTTGGGTAGGGTGTAACCTTTGCAGATCAATATCTAAGAGCCCCTTCCAACTCTTAACATTCTATGATTTGTTGTTCATTTGCACGACTCTCCTCTGAGGGCAGTGGTCCCTTTAAGGGTGGGCGATTCTGAGGGTTCCGTAGCAGTTGGTGGAGCAGAAGATGGCCCAGATGTGGTCCTCTCTCATCTGCAGCGGACAGTTTAAGCGTATTCTGGAGCAGCAGCGGGCAGAGTCCAAGCAAATGTGGGCTGCCTTGGTGGTACAGCTGCTTCATGGCAGAGCTGGCCTAGAATGGGGCAAACCAGAGGCGGAGGCATGATGTCTTTGCATACCAAGAAGATGGGGAAGCGCCTGCCTTCGGTGTGCACTAAGGCAAGCAAAGTCCTGCAGTGCGTAAAGATCTCCTTGCCTCAAGGGGCTCAGAAACCTCCCGATGGACTTGGGCCACGCGGCAAGCTTCGTAGCGGATCAAAAATTCTGAGCAAAAAAAATTTCCCTCAGCCCCTATCTGGCTCCTCTTAAAGTCTCGTCAGTCTACTGTGCATCCGCTTGGGGTGCTGGCAAAACCGTCGCCACTCTGCCTAGTAATAACCAACTGCTTGCAAGATTCCTCGCGCCAGGCGTCCCCCCCCCCCCGGGAACCGAGACTCTGCCTTAGTCTTGATGCCTGTCCCGTTTTGTCTTGCAGCCGCCGACTGGCACTGACACAATGGTCAAATCCGGAGTCAGTACAAACATCAGCACAAAACATCAGTGTATTACGGCCATGAAGGAATACGAAAGTAAATCTCTCGAGGTCAGTCGGTCAAATGCCTTTCTCTTTCTCTCTGCAGGTTTTGCTACGTTTGGAGGCTATTATGGGGATAATATTTAAAATATTTGTATGCTGCCTTTCCACCCTTTAGACTAGAGGCGTTGAACTCATTTATTATGAGGGCCGGATCTGTCGTAAATATCGCTTTGTTGGGCCCCGCCAGGTGTGCCATAAAATGTGACGCTAGGTACCAGAAATACAAACTTTATAAATGTCACAGGCAAACCCATTTAAACATTTTTTTTTTAACTCAAAGTACAAGTAAAAACAGTTGATTCCTAGCAGTGGAAAGCAATTGAGTCCCACAAGAGTCCCAATAAATGTATTTAATCGTATGCAAGATGAGGGTTTTTCCAAGGGGTACTGTGAAGGATGTGTGTGTGCTTCCTTACATTTCCATACAAATTAGTTACTTTTTGTATATGTAACACTTTTAGGAAACAAGTCGTCTTCCTAGCACATAAATAAGGTAGCTTTTCAGCACCCCTCCATACACCTAGCCTCAGCAGCTAAGCACAGCTACGATCCATCTCTCACTCTTGGCGTCTTCTTTTCCCCCGTCCTAACTCTGAAGATCTTATTTATTTATTTATTTATTTTTCATATTTATATCCCGCCCTCCCCAATGGGCTCAGGGTGGCTCACAAAGGCAAGGTAAAACCGAGTCATAATTAAAACATATGATACATAATAAAAACATCCAGCATTAAAACAGTGGTGCTCAGTCAATTACTAAACGTAAGTCCAAGATGGCTCAGCTCAGTTCTTCTCCAGGATCTTCTAAACATTCCCAAGTTCTTCCTCAGGGCCTCGCCGGACGTCCTTTAGGTGCAATGGCGGTGATGGTATAGTGGGGCGGCGGCTCCTACTCAAAAGCCTGGCGGAAGAGCTCCGTCTTGCAGGCCCTGTGGAACTGCATAAGGTCCCGCAGGGCCCGGATCTCCCCCGGGAGTTCATTCCACCAGGTAGGAGCCACCACCAAAAAAGCCCTGGCCCTAGTCACAGCTGATTTGGCATCCTTGGGGCCCGGGATGTCCAACAAATTTTGGGGCCCCGACCGTAGTGCTCTTGGGGGAACATGTGGGGAAAGGCGGTCCCTCAGGTCGACATACCATCCCCCCCCCACTGCTCCATCCCCACCAAAAGCAACCCTATGAGGTGTGCCTCCTCTGTGGCTGTTCAGACATACAGCCGCAACCTTTCCCCCTTCGTTCCTCTACTTAAGAGAGGATCAGGCAGTGGGTGATGTGAAAGACCGCTCCCTGAGACCCTGGAGAGCCGCTGCCAGTCTGAATGTGTAGCGGTGTTTTGGTTGTATCATCAACCTTTCTTGCTGAGCATGCCTGTTTTCCTGTAATGGCGAGCTCGTGCCAGGTTCAGCTGTCTGGTTGCCATAAAAAGGTAAAGGTAAAGGTTCCCTTGCTCGAAAGCCAGTCGAATCCGACTCTCGGGTTGCGGTGCTCATCTGCGTTTCCTAGCCGAAGAGCCAGCGCTGTCCGAAGACGTTTCCGTGGTCATGTGGCCGGCATGACTAAACACTGAGGCGCACGGAACGCTGTTACCTTCCCACCGAAGTGGTACCTATTTATCTACTTGCAATGTCTTGCTTTCGAACTGCTAGGTTGGCAGGAGCGGGAACTAGAGACGGGAGCTCACTCCGTCATGCGGCACATTCGGGTCTCGAACTGCTGAACTACCGACCTTTCACAGCCTGCAGTTCAGCATCTTACTGGTTGCATAAGGTTTCCCTTTAACCTTTTGAGAGTTAGTTGAAACAGTTACAGAAATACTAGATGTATTGTCTCTTAATAGAGATTGAGAGCTTAAGTTTAGCTTCCCTGTCTCGCTTTAGGAAAGATAATAAGGACATATCAGATGTATTTTTAAATGCACCTGCTGGATTATCTCCTACATAGTTAAGAACCAGTAATTTACCTAGATAATAATCACATGATTAAGATAGAAAAGCTTTACGGTAAGATAAGACTGATTTTTTTTTGTAAAAACGGCTTTACCGCGATAAGCAAATCAGGTTTCTCTGGAAGTCTCAGTAGATTAGGAGACATTACTGAGTGTGTGTGCCTTGGGTTTATATGAAAATCCCTATGTTTTAATATAGTAACCCGAAACCTGGTTTGCTTTAAAATTTTACTTACTATTAGAAGCTTTGATAAGTTCAGTGCTTCTGTTTACAGTAGCTGGTGCTGGGGTGTCAAACAGATGACCCACAGGCCGGAACCATCCCCTGCAGGGCTCCCATCCACCTGAACAGTTAACAAAATTTGTGGCGGGGTATGAGCTTTCATGAGTCACTGCTCATGTCTTCAGATACAGCTAGAATGTGAGTCCATCTGTCCTTGTATTTTGGAGAGTGAAGTAGTTTCAGATGGCAAATGACAATAGTAGGCACTGGTAATGAGAGAAGAAGCCTAGCTCTCAATTCAGTCCAGGAGGATGCATCGTCTTGAGCTTCATTATCAGTTTCTCTAATCTCCTTTTTAAATTCCTTTGTAAGAGAACTGCTACTCTTTGGTCAGAAACTGAATGTCCTGGAAGGTTAAAATGTTCCCCCACCAGTTTTTGAATGTTGTGGTTTCTAGTAGCAGTAGAAAGAATAAGAGTCCAGTCGCACCTTAAAGACTAACAAAGTTGTGGTAGGGTATGAGCTTTCATGAGTAACTGCTCACTTCAGGCTTGTTTCCATTTATTCTTTGAATCCTCCTGGACCAAATTGAGACCTAGGTTTCTAATATCGCCACACCTACTACCTCTCTGCATATCACACCTAATCCAATAAAGCCTCCTTTTGCCATTTGGCATCTGTAATCATCTTTATAAAGTTTATATCTCCGGTCCCGCATGTTACATTTTATGGCACCCACGGCCTGGTCTGACAAAGTGCCCTTTATGTCAGATCCAGCCCTGATAACAAATGAGTTCAGCACCTCTTGAGTTAGAGTGTTAATTCTCACATGCTTTTATTTTGTGACGTCTTGCCTAAGGAAGGTAACTATTTTTTTGAATAAAAGGCAGGCTCTCTAAAGGTTTCTTTCCTGGGTTTCTGGTCTTAGTTCAAAGCACAGAACCCACAACTACCTTGTTTGTCTTATCTGATTTAAAGTTTGATAGACAGCCTTTATTAGATAAATCCTGGAGTAAAACATCCCATTACAAATAGACAATAGTGGTGTGGCGTCCTCGCTTATTGGGGAGACTGTTTCTCCTTTAAACCACACTCTTTGTACATGAACTTAGTAGATCTCTGCTGCCACCAGGAATTAAAAATTCCAACTCTCTATTTTGGTAGAATGACCCAGTGTCTGGGCGCTTCAGAGGACTATGTGGCCCTGAAGAAGGACTGTTCTGATTGCTGGGATAAGTTTAAACAAATATTGATTTATTTATAAAGGAACAAAATAGGTTTCTGGGTACTTCTGAACTGTTGTTGAAGAAAGAAAATATAACTGGCAAGGCTTGGCGTCACACACAGTCTCTCAGACACCAAAACTCAACTCTGACAGGCTTATCTCTCTCTCATACATATGTAGCCACACAGGCTGAACTCTCTTGCTCATATATAGCCACACAGGCTACTCTCTTGCTCATATAGCCGCACAGGCTGAACTTTCTCATAGCCGAACAGGCTAAACTAAACTCCAGCTGCTTCCTCTGTCATACAGATCCTCACACAAACACTCCACACACAACTCTTCCAGAACACAGAATCACCTCAGAGACCTCTCTCCTCCCACACTCTCAGTCATCAGCCAGTCACATCACACCCATCTCCCTCCATCACTCTCCTTACGTTACTGCAGCCACACTAAACATTTAAAGAAACACACACACTGAAAATGGAATCATTACAAGTGGTATCAATGGCCAAGGGTTTCATTCAGTGTAAGGCAGCATCTTCGACGTTGTCTATGTGCTTCACACCCATGGGATCTAGGGCGCACGCGCTGGATCGATCGGCATTGTAGCAAGCTGTTAACGGATTTTCGCGCCCAGACCTCGGGCATGCGCAGGAACCCCACCGCGCATGCCCAGAGGGGTGGGCACAGACAGCCCACCAGTTCCTTTCTTACCGCCGCATTGGAAAGACCTTTTCTTCCTCGGTCTGTTCGGTTCTCTTTTTTGGCTATTTGCCTCACGGCTCTTCGGATTTCTCCTCAGTTTTCTTATTATTTCTTAGCCTTTCTTCGTTTGTTCTTCAAAAACTCCAAAAAAAAGTTGTTTTTTGTTGAGTGGGAAGTTGCCGGTTACCTCAGTTTGGCCTTGCCCCCCCCCCAGCCCCTTCTTTCTTCTCCGTTTTTTAATCTTTTATGGAGAAGAAGTGGGGCTGTCCCGTGTGTTGTGATGGTGCCTAAGAATTCTGTCTTCTTCAGGAACTTCGCTTGGAAGATTATCAAGCCAACCGCAAAGGACCCACCAACCCTGTAGGAGCTGGAACAACCCCCGGGCTGTTTGGATCGTCTACAGCTACGTCCAGTGCTGCCACAGGTCTCTTTGGCTCCTCCACCACGAACACCGGCTTTTCGTACGGACAGAATAAAACGGGCTTTGGAACCAGTAAGTGCCAATGGGTCTGGCTCCTCTTCTGTCTCGGTCTGCAGCTGCAAGATAGGGCCATTACAACAAACAGGACCACGGTGTATAATAGCTAGTAAAACAGTAAATCACCGTGTACAATTAAGCAATATTTGTTGGTTTTTATATGCAATGTTTAGAATTCAATGATTAACAAAATTACAACAATAACACTACAATATGCGATATAAAGCTTAGCAGTACATACAGAGTAATACAGTACTAGTTACAGACAAACGACGGCGTTCTAGTACACTATCCGTTTGCGTGTCCTTCTTCAGGTTTGTCATTCTGTAATTATTTCTTCATTAGAATGAAGTGCCGCAAGCCATATTTCAAAATGCTAATTCTTATACAGTTTTTTAATGTACGCTACTGCACTTAGATTCTGGTGACTGGGGAGCTCCTATAGCAAGCTCTAATGTGACTGGGTCTACAGCATATAGTAATTGGCTAAGCGCAGTAGCGTACTCAAAAAATTGTATAAGAATTAGCCTGAAACCTGAAAAATACCAGGTGCCATCAGGAGGTCCAGCAGTGGGGCCAGAACCCCAGAACCCTTCCAACTGTTGACCCCCCCCCCCAAGCACCAAGAATACAGAGCATCACCTGCCCCCGAGTTCCTATCCATACCTTGGGGCTAATAGCCACTGATGGACCTCTGCTCCATATATTTATCTAATTCCTGCAGAGTGCAGGGGGTTGGACTAGATGACCTGCAAGGTCCCTTCCAACTCTAACATTCTATGATTCTGTGATCCTTCTTGAAGCTGTCCATGCTTGTCATCACGCTTTGGATGAAGAAGGACTTCCTTTTGTCCGTTCTAACCCGACCGCTCAGCAATTTCATGGAGTGCCCACGAGTTCTCGTATTGTGAGAAAAGGAGAAAAGTACCTCTTTCTCGACCTGCTCTATCCCACGGATCATCTTATAAACCTCGATCATGTCACCCCTCAGCCGTCATTCCTCCGAGCTAAAGAGCCCCAAGCGCTTTAACCTTTCTTCGCAGGGAAAGTGTTCCAACCCTTTTATCATTCGAGTTGCCCCTCTGCACTTTCCCCAATGCTATAATATCCTTTTTTGAGGTGTGGTGACCAGAACTGTACACAGTCCCTCTCAGCTGCTCAAAGTCATCCTGTGCACCCTCCCACGCTGGTGTTTCCCATCCCGGTGTGGAAGACTGGTACGGAGCCAGTTGCCTTCAGATCCTTCCTTCCTTCCTGTGGAGTTTTGTCCTGTCCCTCTGTTCTTCCTCACCCCCCCCCCCGACCAAAGCAAACCCCGTGTTTAACTACACCGGCTCATCTTCATCCCTTGTTTCTTTGCCTCTCCTACTTGTATTTCCCCGGTAAACGTAAAAACAGGTTTTTAAAAATGCAACACTGAGATGCCGTTTACCCTGCTATATTGGGGCAAATAACAGTGTGCTTTCACCTCTTCTTCTCCATTCCAGCCACGACAGGTTTTGGAGCAGGGACAGGGGGCCTCTTTGGGCAGCCGCAGCAAACAACCAGCCTTTTCAACAAGCCCTTTGGCCAGGTGACGACAACGCAGAACACCGGCTTTTCGTTTGGCAACACGGGCACCCTCGGACAGCCCAATACGAACACCATGGTAGGTGTGACGAAGGCTGCAGCTGCCCTGAAAACCCTCTTTTGTGTCTTGATTCTGCACCATTCCACCAAAAATGACCTGCAAGAACTCTTCCTCGGATGCCTCTGTAGTATTGTAAGAAGAGTGGTAGAGGGAGATAAGTGATGTGACTGGCGGATGACTGAGAGTGTGGAAGGAGAGATGTCTATGAGAGGATTCTGTGTGTGAAGTTTGAAGAGAGAGCATAGTTTTTGAGTCTATTCTGCGGGAATAAGACTAAAGAGTTCAGCCTGTGTGGCTATATAGATGAGAGAGAGAGAGAGATTGGACTGAGTGTCTATGCCTGTCAGAGTGGAGTTTGGGGAGTTTGAGAGACTGTTTGTGACACCAAAGTTTTGCCATGATGAAAGTTCCTTTCATCAGCAACAGTTCAAAATAACCAGAAACCTATTTTGTTCTTTAATTCTTTAATAAATAAATAAATAATCATTTTTTGTTTAAACTTATCCCAGAAATCAGAATAGTCTTTCCTCAGGGCCACATAGTCCTCTGAAGTGCCCAGACCCCGCGTCACTCCACCAAAAGAGAGAGATTTGGAATGTTTAATTCCTGGTGGCAGCAGAAATCTACCAAGTTCATGTACACAGACTGTGTGTTTTAAAGGTAAAACCGTCTCCCCAATAAGCGAGGACGTCACAGCCTCCCTGCTCAAACGGCCCAGCAAGCTTTCCGTGCCCTTTTCAGCCAGCTGCTCAGGAGCACCGCAGACTTTCTCAGCCCGCCATTGATGCCACTTGCAATGTGGAGATGGCAGGGGCTGTGAACCCCTTCATGTGTCTCACGATGTGTACTTTCTGCTAGCCAGGGCTTTGACCCAGTGAGCCTCCTGTAGCTGCGGAACTGTTTATTGCAAAGTTGGCAAAACATCAGCAAAGCCTGTTTTCGCTTCAGACTGTCAAACAAAAGACAGGGGAAGCCCAGCTGATGCTCTGGCTCTGTGGAGATGCATTCCCTTTTGATTGGATTAGTGCCCAGTCCACAGGGAGCTCAGAGGGGGCTTCAGTGGGGCTTCCAGAAGCCTCCTATCCATGCCGGGAGCAGGCCTATCCTCCCACTGTTAGTTCGGCAGCGCTGCTGCTGCCTCAGGTGCTGCCAGACAGTTCTCTGTTCCTGTCATTGGGTAGCGTTATGGACTCGGGTGTCAATATTTGTATTAGCTACATAACAAGGCAAGTGGGGGAGCTGCAGGGACTCGTTGAGGCATTGGAGTTCCCTTCCCCTGTGTCTGCTTCCCCTGCCTTTTGCTTGCTCTGCCCGTCCCGCATTTGCTCCGACCAGTTTGGTGTAGTGGGTAAGGAGCGCGGGCTCTGATCTGGGAGAACCGGGGTTGATTCCGCACTCCTCCAACATGCAGCTGCTGGTGTGACCTTGGCTCAGTCACAAGTTCTTTCAGAGCTGTTCTCTCAGTAGCAGTCCTCGAAAGAGCTCTCTCAGCCCCACCTGCCTCCCAGCGTGTCTGTTGTGGGGAGGGGGAGGCGATTCTTAGCCGCTCCGCATGAAGGGTGGAATATAAATCCAGTCTCCTCTTCCTCTTCCCTCCTCCTCTTTCCCCTCCCCTCTTGCTCTCTGCCTCCTGCTTTCTTCCCTATCCTGGCCATGTCAGACAGGCAGTGAGTCTGGTTTTCTCTATAATATGTGCAGACACCCGTCTCGTCCTCCCACCCAGTCTGCTGGCTTTCTCTCAGCCATTCTGTCAATCACTCCCCCTCAACCTCCCCCTTTTATTACACTTGGTTTTTCCTTCACATTGTCTGCATGTGTGCAGAGATCACTAGCATTTTACAGAGAGGGGACGAACCCCGCCCGATAATTTAACATCCTTCTAATATTTTTGGGCAAAGAGATTTCTTGATCTGTGCATTGAAGGGCCCCTGTTGCTTTTAGATATACGACACCGGTTGGATCCCTGAGCTCTGGTCACAGGATTGACCTGTTCTGGCTCACCCAAGATTAGCTCTGGGTATGATGTACTCATCTGCACTGGGAATGAAGAACTGTGGACACACACACTGTGGCGTCCTCCTTATGGGGGAGACTGTTTCTCCTTTAAAACACACTCTTTGTACATGAACTTGGTAGATTTCTGCTGCCACCAGGAATAAAATATCCCAAATCTCTCTATTGTGGTAGAATGACCCCAGGGTCTGGGCACTTCAGAGGACTATGTGGCTCTGAGGAAGGACTATTCTGATTGCTGGGATAAGTTTAAGCAAAAAATGATTTATTTAATAAAGAACAGAATAGGTTTCTGGTTATTTTGAACTGTTGCTGAAGAAAGGAACTTGTAAATACAACTGGGAAAGCTTGGTATCACATACAGTCTCTCAAACTCCACAACTCCACTCTGACAGAATTAGACACTCAGTCTAATCTCTGTCTCTCATATATATATATATATATAGCCACACAGGCTAAACTGTTTGTCTTATTCACACAGAATAGACTCTCAGCTCTCATAGTCACACAGACTACGTGCTCTCTCCAAACTTCACACACAGAATCCTCTCAGAGACTTCTCTCCTCCCACACTCTCAGTCATCAGCCAAGCACATCACACTTATCTCCCTCCATCACTCTCCTTACGTTACTGCAGTCAGACTAAACATTTAAAGAAACACACACACCGAAAATGGAATCATTACACACACATACAAACACCTTGGCAGAAGTGCCCTTGCATGGACAGAAAGCAGCTGTAGGATCCAACCTTACCGAGAATGAAACTTCTGTGACAGATTCCTTTGTTCGGGTAGTGCAGTCTCACTGTATTGTTGGATGCTTTGCGTGGCAGGAGGGAAAACAAGCCTGTTTTGAAGGGAGTTCTCTCCTGTCTTCAGGCACAAATAGTAAGGGCTGGGTGGGAACGTGGGGAATGAATTGCTGAGCTTGAAGACCTTAGTGGTCCTGGGCAGCTTTGGAAAGTGGCCATTGTCACCAGAGGCAGTGACGCCTTATGTGATGTTCCAGTGAGTGCTGCTTTAAGTTTCCATTGCTTTGGGCTGAGGGGCCAAGCTGTGGCTGCCATTCAGGGAGATCTCTGCGTGTGAACAGCATGAGAACCTAAGAGAAGCCAAGGTTGGATCAGGCCAGTGGCCCACCCAGTCCAACACACTGTGTCACACAGTGGCCAAAAGTACCAGGTGCCATTGGGAGGTCCAGCAGTGGGGCCAGGACACTAGAAGCCCTTCCAACTGTTGCCCCCACCCCCAAGCACCAAGAATACAGAGCATCCCTTGCCCCAGCCTGAGAGTTCCTATCTATACCTTGTGGCTAATAGCCACTGATGGACCTCTGCTCCATAAGAACATAAGAGAGAAACCAATGTTGGATCAGGCCCGTGGCCCATCCAGTCCAGCACTCTGTGTCACACAGTGGCCAAAAACACCAGGTGCCGTCAGGAGGTCCAGCAGTGGGGCCAGGACACTAGGAGCCCTCCCACTGTTGACCCCCCCCCCAGCACCAAGAATACAGAGCATCCCTTGCCCCAGCCTGAGAGTTCCTATCTATACCTTGTGGCTAATAGCCACTGATGGACCTCTGCTCCATAAGAACATAAGAGAGAAACCAATGTTGGATCAGGCCATTGGCCCATCCAGTCCAACACTCTGTGTCACACAGTGGCCAAAAAAATACAGAGCATCCCTTGCCCCAGCCTGTGAGTTCCTATCTATACCTTGTGGCTAAGAGCCACTGATGGACCTCTGCTCCATATAAGAATATAAGAGAGAAGCCAGTGTTTGATATGCCAAAGGCTCATCCAGTCCAACACTCTGGTTCACACAGAGCCAGAAATACCAGGGGCCATCAGGAGGTCCAGCAGTGGGGCCAGGACACTAGAAGCCCTCCCACTGTTGCCCCCCCCCCAAGCACTAAGAAGACAGAGCATCACTTGCCCTAGAGCCCCTATCTATACCTTGTGGCTAAGAGCCACTGATGGACCTCTGCTCCATATGCCTATCTAATTCCCTTTTGAAGCCGTCCATGCTTGTAGCCGCCGCCACCTCCTGTGGCAGTGAGTTCCACGTGTTCATCACTGTTTGGGTGACGAAGGACTTCCTTTTATCCGTAACTCCTTTTGGTACTTTCTGCCATTTCACAGCTCAGATGGAGCAATGTTTTCTGCTTGGCTGTCAGAGCTGCCTCTGATCTAATATTTGCCCGTCTTGCCTTTTCTGAATTTGATTTGCCGTTCTTAAATTTGTCCCCTTTCGGCGTCCTTGATAGTTGCCACCGGGAGCAAATACACATCCCCTTGTTGTGTCTTCATGTTGTACTGTATCCGATAACCAGAGCCGCTGTTTATCTGTACTTTTGAGGAGGGGGGGAAAGGGGTATGTTGGAGCATCTCTTTCTCAGACATCCCCCTAATGTCCGCAGGGCTTGTTTGGAGCAACGCAGCCCTCGCAGACCGGAGGCCTTTTTGGAACCGCTGCAAATACGAACACCGCGACCGCCTTTGGAACCGGGACGGGCCTCTTCGGACAACCCAACACCGGCTTTGGCGTTGGCGGCTCGGTATGCCAGTGGGGAGTAACGCAGTCCTAAGGGAGGGCCGATTAGCTTGCCCTTCCTCGCTCGTTGCAGACTTCCAGACTGCCTTTTCCGTTGGGTCATGCAAGAGCCCCGGGGGGGCTTCTCTGGAGGTGGCCTGAAGGCGGCTGCTTGGGGTAATGTAAAGCTGAAAGAGAGCCAGTGTAGGGCTTCAGAGTGTTAGGCTAGGGTCTGAGGGACTCGGGTTCGAATCCCCGCTTTGCCGCGGAAGCTGTCTGGGTGACCTTGGGCCCGTCACACTCTCTGAACCTCATCCACCTCACAGGGCTGTTGTGAGAATAAAATGGAGGAGAGGAGATTGATCAACATCCACCACAAAGACCTTCCCAGTATATCAAAATCAATAAATACTAACTGGGGAAGTCACTATCCTACGCAAAATAATTATATTGAAAGTATACAACAAGTATTAGAAATATAAATACATAAATTATTGTTGTTCAGTCGCACAGTCGAGTCTGACTCTTCACGACCCCATGGACCAGCTCCCGCCAGGCCTTCCTGTCTTCCGCCGCCCTCTGAAGTTTGCTCAATTTCATGTTCGTTGCATCTATGACACTGTCTAACCATCTCATCCTTTGCCGTCCCTGTCTTCTTTGACCTTCAGTCTTTCCCAGCATCAGGGTCTTCTCCAGCGAGTGCTCCCTTCTCATTGGGTGGCCAAAGTATTTGAGCTTCAGTTTCATTATCTGGCCTTCCAGGGGACAGTCAGGGTTGATTTCTTTTAGGATTGACTGATTTCTTCTTCTTGCAGTCCAAGGGACTCTCAATTATAAACCCAAAATTATACAAATCCGCAATACACTTTTCACAGGTTCTTTCAGAGGTATTTTTCTTTCCATAGGTTATTTCGCAGGTTATTTAACGAAGAGTCCGGCTTCATTTCGAGGAAAAACTTCATCAGAAGTGATTAACACCATACATGTTGTGCAATTATTTCTTGTTATTCAGGAATACAGGATACTCCTTAAGTTGCTTTACTGGGACTAGCCCTTGTATTTCCTTAGGCTTCCTTCAGATTTGAAGCTTACAGCATACAGTTACAGATGTTTGCCCATTAATAATAAGTGTTCAAGCCTAAGGAAATACAAGGGCTAGTCCCAGTAAAGCAACTTAAGGAGTATCCTGTATTCCTGAATAACAAGAAATAATTGCACAACATGTATGGTGTTAATCACTTCTGATGAAGTTTTTCCTCGAAATGAAGCCGGACTCTTCGTTAAATAACCTGCGAAATAACCTATGGAAAGAAAAATACCTGTGAAATAACCTGTGAAAAGTGTATTGCGGATTTGTATAATTTTGGATTTATAATTTATGTATTTATATTTGTAATACTTATAATACACTTTCAATATAATTATTTTACCTATGATAGTGACTTCCCCAGTTGGTATTTATCGATGGAGAGAAGATTGATGTCAGCTGCTTTGGGTCTCCATTCGGGAGAAAGGCGGGATTTAAGTAAAATAAATGAAAATAAATCCTGCAGAATATGTTGGTTTGTGTCTCTTTGCATGGGTCTGGTGGGAACCATGCAGGCTTAGGTTTGTGGTCACTCAGAATACATAAACAAAGCCAGGAATTTGGTTTGGGGCAGTATTTGAGAAGGTTTTTGTTCAATAACGCCAAACCTGATAAGTTGATAACAAAACTTTTGGCAGTTGGGGTCACAAACATGAGCTGGGTTTCTCTGGGGGTGATATGCTTCTCTGTGCCTCTCTGGGAGCTTTTTTTCTGGGCAAGGAACAAGAGTCACTGGGGGTGTGGTGCAATGCTCCCTCTAAGCTGTGGAGTCTTGTGAGCAAAAATTCTGCTTTGTGAGCGAGCGATTTGGCTGCTGCAGAAATCAGCTTGCTCTGGAGCCCTCCTTCCTGAGCGAAGACAAAAATGTGTGAGCTGGAGGCTAAAAACCGTGAGCCAGCTCACACTGACTCAGCTTAGAGAGAACACTGGTGTGGGGGGAGGTATTTGTAAATTTCCTGCCTTGTGCAGGGGGTTGGACTAGATGACCCTGGAGTCCCTTCCAACTCTCATGATTCTATGATTCTAAACAAGATGTGGCAGGGTCTGCTCCAGCGAGGAGGTGGATTTGAGTAAACCTGCTTCCCTTCTGTCTTTGCTCTGTTGTGTTTCGTCTACTAGCAGAAGGAAGGCGGTGAAGATTTTAGTGCCCTTTCTGCATGCTCCCCCCCCCACCGTGCCTCAGGACATTTTTACCCTCCTTGGCTTTTAAAAAGTTGGAGGGGGGGATCTCCTTCACTGGATCTGATTTTTAAGAACCATCCCAAGTATTCCATTCAGATGGTGATGCATGTCCCAGGGCTATTTTTGGGCAGGAACGCACAGGAACGGAGTTCCGGCTGGCTCCTGAGTTGGCCACGCCCAGCAGGAACTCATTAGCATAATAGGCCACACCCAACAGCAGAAACTCATTAGGATTGGCTACATTGGGGGGTGTGGCCTAACATGCAAAGAAGTTCCTGCTACAAAAAAAGCCCTGGATTTGGACAACAAACAAAATAAGAAGCAAAAGGTGGGTGTGGCTGGACGACAACACTTCTGGTGACATGGGGGTGTGGCCTAATATGCTGTGCTGTCAGAGTGTGGCCTACTATGCTAATGAATTCCTGCTGTTGGGTGTGGCCTGTTATGCTAATGAGTTCCAGGTGGCCTGTTATGCTAATTAGTTCCTGCTGGGCTTTTTCTACAAAAAAAGCCCTGCATGTCCCAGATCTTTTATCAGCAACAGAGACTGTACACATGACCATTGGTGACTGTCTGGCGTTCTGCTAAGCCAAGGCGTGTGTGTGTTTTTTCTCCTTCCAGTCCCTTTTTAGCAACAAGCCCGCTGGATTTGGAACCACGACCACCAGCGCGCCTTCCTTCGGAACGACGACGGGCAGCCTTTTCGGTAACCAAAACAGTTCTTCCGATTTCAGTGCATTTGTTTAAATCTTTTGACGGGTGTAGATTGAAAAGGGGTTGTGCAGTCATCCTCAGAGGAGGCATTCTAGGAAAGTTAGTTGCTATAGATTTTCCGGGCTGTCACCTTGTTATACCTCTGAGGATGCCAGTCACAGCTGCTGGCGAGACATCACGTCCTACAGTGCCAAGACCACAGCCATACGGCCCGGAAAATCTACAACAACTTTAACTGAAGTTGCCGGGGATCGAACCTGGGACTTTCTGCATGCCAAGCGGAGGCTCTGCCGCTGAGCCACGGCCCCTCCCTTGCTCAGTGGATCTTTGTTTCTTGGCTGATAGGATGTTCTTTTGCACAGGCCAAGTAATATTGACAGGTCCAGTCTGTCAGGGATTCTTTATTTTGCCGTAGTGGGCTTTCCTCAAGCCAGTGCAAAACTGCACAGGCCTTCCCAAACAAAGCAAGGCCAGCCGCGGGCTTGTCAGGCCAAGCAGCACAGCACACTTGTCCCCCTGTCAGTGAAGAGAAGAGGGGAAGAATGCAGCGGAGAGCACGAGACAGGTTCTGGGGGCCCCCCTTCCTTGTCCCCCGAGAGGATTTCTGCCGCTTTCCTCTCCTGTGGACACGTCCCGCACACTTTGAGGAAGGAGAGGGAGGACTTCATGAGGAACGTCCCCCCCCCTCCCTGCAGCGGTTAAGGCTCAGCTGGGCCTGCTGTCTGTGTGAGGGGCCCTCCTCCGCGTGGACATGAATGGCACGAGAACCGCTTACGCAGCGCTTCTATTTTAACGCCAGCAAATGCTGTTTTTTTCCAGAATAGCGGTGCATCTTCTCGAAAAGACTTTGTGGCATGTTTGCCCAGGAAGAAAGCAGAGATAAAAATAAGGCCAACAATAGTGCGTGTAAAGGGGAAAATATATTTTATTACTCAGTTGAAAATTCCCCACCCGTTTCACCAACAGGCTTCGGGGGAATCAGTCGTGTAATGCACAAATACGGTACCGAAGCCTCATAAAACGATGATTCAGTTAAAAATTATGTAAATTAAAAAATGTTTTAAAAAGAAAATTGCAGTTTGTACATTGTAAAAAGGTAAAGGTTCCCTTGCTCGAAAGCCAGTCAAATCCGACTCTAGTCGAATCCGACTCATCTCCATTTCAAAGCCGAAGAGCCAGCGCTGTCCAAAGACATTTCCTTGGTCATGTGGCCGGCATGACTAAACACCGAGGTGCACGGAACGCTGTTACCTTCCCACTGTAGTGGTACCTCTTTATCTACTTGCAATTTCTTGCTTTCGAACTGCTAGGTTGGCAGGAGCTGGAACTAGAGACGGGAGCTCACTCCGTCATGCGGCACACTCGGGTCTCGAACTGCTGAACTATTGACCTTCCAGAGCCTGCAGTTCAGCGTCTTAACCACTTGAGCCACCGCAGCTCCATACATTGTAGCATCCAGTAAATACGAGGCCAATAAGTATAACTGCGGTAGCTTATTCCAGGGGGTCCCCAAGCTTTTTGAGCTTGTGGGCACATTTGGGATTCTGACAGGGCCTGGTGGCCACCACAAAATGGCCGCTGTAGCAGGTAGAGTCAGCCACAAAATAATTGCCACGGCTTAACTTCAGTTACATAGTGTAGATGCTTGGCTGTGGTGGTGGCTGCTGCCAAAGCAACTTTTTTTTTAAAAAAAAGATCCGCGCAGCCAATCAGAAGCCTGGCTGGGTAAAAGCTCCACCTGACCCGGATCCTTTCCTGGAAACAGTCGATGGGCACCAGGAAAGGTCCCGGCGAGCACCACAGTGCCCAAGGGCACTGTGTTGGGGACCCCTGGCTTGTTCTGTCCTTATGATTACGTGAAAGAGAACAGGAGAGGTAGAAAGAAACTCCCTGCACATAAGAGAGGTACGAGAGACGGCCTGGCGCTCTGCTGGTTTTGGTTCAATTACTAAATAATTTTTTCCTCTGCCTAAATGAATTTTACAAACCATTAATTTTCCAGTATTCTGGCAACCAGAGTGCAAGATCAGTTGCAATTGCCAATGGAAGGACTGTTTACTACAGGAGTGTCAAACATGCGGCCCGGGGGGCGGATGAGGCCCCCGGAGGGCTTCCATCAGGCCCGCAGTGGAACTGGCCCTCTCCTGCTTCCAGTTCTGCTGCTGCTGCATCCCAGCTTGCTTCCCCAGACTCTCTCAAATCTCTCAGCCGTTTCGTGTTTCAACCTGGGTCCCAGACTCAGAACTCTGAGCTTGAAATTTCTGTGGCGAATGTCAATAGGTCAAAAGTAGGTTTGCAGCTTACAGCGACACACCTGAACAGTATGCTCAAGATTGCAGCAGCACAGACATTTTGATGCAATAATCTAGAGCAAGAGGTGTCAGTTATCAGAGACTGTTAAATAGACAAAATATTGCAAGAGTGCTGATGTTTTAAGCATGTTTTTATTTTAAGTAAAAAGAGCCCTTTGTGTTTGTGTCCCTTATCAAGTTTATATCTCCGCTACCTGGCATTACATTTTATGACGCACGTGGCCTGGCCCAACTAGGTCTCATGTCAGATCCGGCCCTCAACAAATGAGTTCGACACCCCTGGTTTACTATATATCTGATTTGCACAGCCCCAAAAGTGAAGTCAGAGAGTCCATTATTGTTGCCAATAAAATGTTAAGCCAGTGGGGCGCTTGTTCAGGGGGTGGGTGGGGGGTGGGGGGGGAAGCAGGCCAGGCCAGAATTGCCCACGTCGTGCTACCTGAGGGTGAGCGGACCCAAGGCCCTGCTCTTTTGCACCAGCCCCAGAGAAGGGAAGGGGGCTGGGTGGCAAAGGAGCCCACTGACTGTTCTTTGCATGTAGGCTTTGGGGCAAACACCACTGGAAATAGCCTGTTTGGAAACAAGCCTGCGGCTGGGGCTCTGGGAACTGGACTTGGAACTGGATTTGGGACAGGTAAAGAATGAGAAGATTGGCGTCCCGGGAATGCGGTCCCCTCTCTCTAGCCCCGACGGGGGCAGTTCATCCGCACGCCGGGCACCCTCGGTGGGGGTTCCGTGTCCCATCGCAGGTCCGTAGTGAGCGGTGGCCCATCAAGACCCTTTCCCCCCCCCCCTTCTTTGCCCTGCCGTTTTTTCTCCTCCCTCCATTATTCAATCCCCGCGCTCACGTGCCACCCTATCACAATTCAGTTCCCGTGTCTTCATCGGTCTGCCTCGGCTTTCCTGCCTTCAAAATCCCGTGGCCTTGTATCTCCCCCTCTGTCGGTCTTACTGTTGATAAATAAATAGAGCTTCTTCAGCAGTGCTCCCTCTAAGCTGTGGAGTCTTGTGAGCAAAAACTCTACTTTGTGAGCTACTGGCATTAAAGTTGTGAGCCAGCGATTTGGCTCCTGCATCAATCAGTTTGCTGTGGAGCCCTCCTTCCTGAGCTAAGACAAAAATGTGTGAGCCGGAGGCTAAAAAACTGAGCTAGCTCACACTAACTCAGCTTAGAGGGAACACTGCTTCAGATGCTATTCCAACAGGCAGAATTGTAATTTTCTCTGTCATCAGCCTTTGGGTAATATGAATAGCAAATTGCCTTCAATGAGGCAGTGTGTATAACTGTTGTAGTTAAGGGAGTTCATTCCAGTTGGTGTGCGTGTCATGGCATTTTGTCATTGATTGCATTTGGGCACGCATTAGGATAGTTGTGGTGTTGCTTCCGTGAAGGTTGACTCATGGGGGGCAGCCATGTTGTTCTGCGTTAGAACAGTGAGATGTGAGTCCAGAGTGCCTTCTAACCCCCCAATCTTGTTGGTTTCTGCTGCTGGACGCGAACCTAGCTGTGCTGTAGCTAGAGATGTAAAATTTCCAGAAGCTCGGAAAAAAACCCAGTTTATTTCCGTGGTTTTTGTGTGTGGGGAAAATGGAAATTTTCGGGAAAATTGAAAAAAAATGCTACATTAGCACTTCTTTCTTCTTTTCCAGATTGAAAGTCATTCTGTTACTTTAGGATCTTAAAGTATGACTATGGACATTTTTACTTGGCATGAAATTATCACAACTAGCATATTAAAAATATAGTGTATCCAAACATTTCTTACAAACAGAATACCCACCCCCATGCAAAGACAAAACTGAAACCTTTTTCTTTTCTTATGACAAGTAGCACCTCCTAAAGGAAGAAATGCATCTTGTTCTTGCATTGGAGAGTTCAGTTTGTAACCTAGGACTTGCTTGTCCTCAGTGTCCTCAGAAATTGGCTCAATCTGATACCGTACATATTTTTTTTAGAAATGATTTGGAAAATATTTGAACAGCTTGTATTAAAATATTTTATTCATCATGTTAAAATAAAATGTTCCATAATCATTTTTTTCCCTTTTCTCTTTCCAGTTTTTCGGAAAAAAACAGAAAAGGCTTCAGGGGAAAAATGGGGGGGGGGAACGTTTCCCCCCCGAATTTGTCTGGTTTTTTTCCGGGCCTTCTCATCTCTAGCTGTAGCTGACGACGTTGTTGTGTGGGCTCCTCAGCCTCCCCTCCCCTCCCCCCTAGGTTTTAAAAAAATTAGCTTGCACCATATCCTCCTTTCCTTGCATGCAAAAATGGTAGAGGTGGGTGGGGCCTCTTGTGAGCACACCCCTCCCCCCCATTTTAATATTAAACCCTGGGGATGATTGGCCAGGTTTTAATAGCATTGATTATTTTAAAACTTGCCCTTGCAGCTAGAGCAAGACGTGGATTACTCTTTTTGCAATGCAAGACTTAGAGGTTTGGGGGTGGAGGTCTTGCGGGTTTTGATGGCTTTCTCCAAACTCTTTCTTTTTTTCCGCTTTGTGTCTCTTTCCCCCCTTCCTGTAGCCCTTAATGCAGGGCAGACGTCGTTATTCGGGAGCACACAGCCCAAACTGGGAGGCACTCTGGGGACAGGAGCGTTTGGGGCTCCTGGATTTAACACGGCGGCAGCTGGTCTCGGCTTTGGAGCTCCCCAGCCTGCTGTGGGTAAGTGTGAATCCACAATCCTAAGAGAGAGGAGATCCTGCCCTTTGACAGAAGGTCCAGTATCCCGCCCTAAGTCACAGGAACACAAGAGGAGCCAACATTGGGTCAGGCCAATGGCCCCATCCAGTCCAACACTCTGGGTCACACAGCGGCCAAAAATACCAGGGGCCATCAGGAGGTCCAGCAGTGGGGCCAGGACACTAGAAGCCCTCCCACTGTTGCCCCCCCCCCAAGCACCAAGAAGACAGAGCATCCCTTGCCCCAGACTGAGAGTTCCTATCTATACCTTGTGGCTAATAGCCAGTGATGGACCTCTGCTCCATATAAGAACATAAGAGAAGCCAATGTTGGATCAGGCCAATGGTCCATCCAGTCCAACACTCTGTGTCACACAGTGGCCAGAAACACCAGGTGCCCCTCAGGAGGTCCAGCAGTGGGGCCAGGACACTAGGAGCCCTCCCACTGTTGCCCCCCCCCCAAGCACCAAGAAGACAGAGCATCCCTTGCCCCAGACCAAGAGTTCCTATCTATACCTTGTGGCTAAGAGCCACTGATGGACCTCTGTTCCATATAAGAACATAAGAGAAGCCAATGTTGGATCAGGCCAATGGCCCATCCAGTCCAACATGCTGTGTCACACAGTGGCCAGAAATACCAGGTGCCCTCAGGAGGTCCAGCAGTGGGGCCAGGACACTAGGAGCCCTCCCACTGTTGCCCCCCCCAAGCACCAAGAAGACAGAGCATCCCTTGCCCCAGACCAAGAGTTCCTATCTATCCCTTGTGGCTCATAGCCACTGATGGACCTCTGCTCCATATAAGAACATAAGAGAAGCCAATGTTGGATCAGGCCAATGGCCCATCCAGTCCAACACTCTGTGTCACACAGTGGCCAAAAATACCAGGTGCTACCAGGAGGTCCAGCAGTGGGGCCAGGACACTAGAAGCCCTCCCACTGTTGCCCCCCTCCAGCACCAATAATACACAGCATCACCTGCCCCAGACTGAGAGTTGCTATAAGAACATAAGAGAAGCCAATGTTGGATCAGGCCCATGGCCCATCCAGCCCAACACTCTGTCACACAGTGGCCAAAAATACCAGGGGCCAGCAGAAGGTCCAGCAGTGGGGCCAGGACACTAGAAGCCCTCCCACTGTCCCCCCCCCAAGCACCGAGAAGACAGAGCATCACCTGCCCCAGACAGAGAGTCCCTATCTATACCTTGTGGCTAAGAGCCACTGATGGACCTCTGCTCCATATGTTTGTCCAAATCCCTCTTGAAGCCGTCCATGCTTGTAGCCGCCTCCACCTCCTGTGGCAGTGAATTCCATGTGTTCATCACTCTTTGGGTGAAGAAGTCCTTCCTTTTATCCGTTCTCACCCGACTGCTCAGCAATTTCATGGAGTGCCCACGAGTTTGTTTGTTTGTTTATTATTATTCAGATTTTTACCCCGCCCTCCTTTCTCTTACCTGCTCTATCCCATGCATGATCTTATAAACCTCGATTTATCTCTGGAGCAATCGGGTCTCTGACTGACTTGCAAAGGACATAGCCTGTGAAAAGGAGAGGGGCCCCCCGTGTGCCGGGGTGTGGCTCCGTTCCTGCTGTAGCCCCACTTCCGCTCGGTTTCAGACACCTACAGTCCTAGTCCTATTGCATTTGTTTATTGAGTTCATCATCCCGTGATCTCTCTTTCTGTAAAGATCTCCAGGTGGCGGCTGGAGATCTCCTGGGATTACAACTGATCTCCGGGCGACAGAGATCAGTCCCCCTGGAGAAAATGGCCGCTTTTGGAAGGTGGACTGTGTATGGCACGACCGCCCCTTGAAGTCCCTCCCCTTCCCAAAGCCCGCCCTCCTCAGGCTCCGCCCCCCAAAGTGTCCGGAGCTGGCAACCCTCAGCTAGTGGGATGAGGCATCGCTCCCGGGCATGCCCATCCGTACAGTCACGGCTCCTTATTTGCCTTCTGGCAGTTCTGTTGTCGGGGGTGAGAGCCCACGCGGTAATCTTTCCTTTGCTTGCCTGCAGCTCTGACAGACCCGAATGCCTCAGCCGCCCAGCAAGCCATTCTTCAGCAGCACCTCAACAGCCTGACTTACTCGCCTTTCGGGGACTCTCCGCTCTTCAGGAACCCCATGTCTGATCCAAAGAAGAAGGAGGAGGTGAGGATCGGAGTGCTTGGAATTAAAGCCGTAGGTTGCGCACCCCACGGAAGCCGTTCCGCCCAATGGCAGTGGTTTCCTCCCGCTCATGGAACCTCAGCCTGGAGGAGGGTGCCACTGCTAGTGGAGTGGATCCCAGTGACCCAGTCCAGTGCAAAAGGATCCAGTGCGAGGCGGATCCAAAGGATCCAGTCCGGGGCTTCCTTGTCGGCAGCAGATTATCTGGTAAAGTAAATAAACACGGCTGCCTGCGGTCCTGTCAAATATATTTGAAACAGGAACGATGAGCTTTTGTATGACTGTTGTGAGAACTTGGGTGGAGGGTGGTCTATAAATTTAATAAATAAGTAATGAAGAAGAAGAAGAAGAAGAGATTGCATTTATTCCCCGCCCTCCACTACGCAAAGGAGTCTCAGAGCGGCTTAACAAACTCCTTTCCCTTCCCCTCCCCACAACAGACACCCTGGGAGGCAGGTGGGGGTGAGAGAGCTCTGACAGAAACTGTTTTTTTTCAAGGACAGCTCTTATCAGAACTAAAGGTCATCCAGCCAGGTGCAAGTGGAGGAGTGGGGAATCAAACCTGGCTCTCCCAGATTAGAGTCCATGCGTTTAACCACCACACCAAACTGGTTTATGTGAAATAAATAAATAGAACTAACCCCAGTCTTTATTAGCTGAGTTTTAAAGTTTGGTCGCGTGAATAACCCAACCCCGTTATCTTGAGTCAAGCCTCCTCTTTTTCACTCCTCTTTTGGGCATCAGCTCCAGGGTCTCAGGCGGAGGTCTTTCACGTTGCCTTTCACCAGATCCTTTTAACGGAAGGTGCTGGGGATCGAACGTGGGAGCTTTGGCACGCCACTCACCCCGCAACCCCTTCCTAACTTAGCCAACTCTGTGTTTTGTGCGCAGACTGAAGCATATCTCCCGTGTCGGGACCCTGTTTTTGAAGAAATGTGGAGTGTAAATTTTCCCAGTAGTAAAACATTCCACTGTGGCACCTGTGCTGGTCTCCTGCAGTAAAAGCACGCCTCTTGAAGTCAGTGGTGGTGAGGTGGTTAGAGGGTTGGGCCAGGAGCTGGGAGACCCGTGTTTGAGTCCCCGCCGTTCCATGGAAGATCACTTGGGCGACCATGAACCAATCGCACCCTTTTCGTGAGAACCCGTTTTGACCAGTAGCTGCTTCATCCTTGCCTTTTCCTTCAGAGCCTTGCCTGAGGCAGCGCTACCTGCCTTCCCTTCCTCGAGTTTGCCTGGTGCTCTCCTGGAAGATCAGCGTCTGTGATGTATTCAGCCGAGACACCAGGGCCGAGTTCAGTCTGGGAGTTTGGCCCGGCAGCCAAACATTTCAGGAGCGTTTCAGGAGCAGATTAAAGGGGCGGGTTCACACAGGCACATCTGTCAGGCATCCCCCAGCCGTACTTCAGCCGTCCCTCCTAAGTTTTAAAAGTACCAGGTGAAAGTGGTAGCAAACTGTGTGTAGAGCGGGTTGATTCCGGTTCCCTGACGTGTGAACGCAAGTGCCGCTAAGGCGGGAACAGCCCGCAGTCGTTGATAGTAGGCGCTGGCTGTTTCCGCATGCAGCGGAGCGCAGAAAGAGCCGCTAACAACCTGCCAAGGGCGGGCCGACAGTGCGAATGCTCCCTTGCACTTCCTCCACGGTATCCTCCTGCTTCATTCGCTGCAGTGTGAACAGGAATACTGCGAAGAAGCCGTTCCCGGTCTGTTCCAGGTCTTCTTTGCCACGCCTCCCTAGCGCTTCAAATTGCCAGTCTGAACTCGGCCCAGGAGTCACATTAGCCCGTAGTTACTGATATGGTTCCTCTTCAGGGATGCTGCTGTTACTAGTTCCGTCCTTCCACACCTTTGCAGGGACAAGTAGTTTTTGTGTCAGTTTTGAAACACAGATTCTCTGTTTCCCCATAGAAGCCCAAGCATATGGGAGCATCCGAATGGAGAGGTGCTCCTGAGGCTCTGGCTTGTACCCAGTAAGAGCTGAGCTGCCACTCTGCCCGTCTAGCTCCTGGAAGCATGCGCATTCGTGTTTTAATACATCAAGAAGTGGGATAGGGATTCCAGTGCGCAGTCTGAGAAATGTGTCAGCCAGGCGTCTAGCTGCCATGGAGTGAGGGGGAGCCTCTGGAATTTTAAATTTCTTTTCTCTGCATCTCTAGTGTTTGTCTCTAGTGCCAGTTTGGTGTCGTGGTTAAGTGCGCGGACTCTAATCTGGGAGAACCGGGTTTGATTCCCCACTCCTCCACATGCAGCTGCTGGTGTGACCTTGGGTCAGTCACAAGTTCTCTCAGAGCTGTTCTCTCAAGGGCAGTCCTCGAAAGAGCTCTCAGGCCCACCGACCTCACAGGGTATCTGTTGTGGGGAGGGGAAGGGAAAGGAGTCTGTAAGCCCCTCTGAGACTCCTCTGAGTAGTGAAGGGTCCTGGGGTATAAATCCAATCTCTTCTTCTTCAGTCACAAGTTCTCTCTGAGCTGTTCTCTTAGGGGCAGTTCTTGAAAGAGCTCTCTCAGCCCCACTGACCTCACAGGGTGTCTGTTGTGGGGAGGGGAAGGGAGAGGAGTTTGTAAGCCGCTCTGAGACTCCCAAGTGAAGGGCAGGGTATCAATCCAAATTCTTTTGAGAGCCAGTGCAAACCATTATAATGATAATGCTGGGCCCCAAACTATTTTCTAGAGTCTCCATGGCTTTGGAGTTTTCTACCCAGGATACCAGATGAGCTCCAAACAATAATTCCTAATACACTGGCACTGCTGTTGCTTTGGTTGTAGTGGTTTGGTGTAGTGGTCAAGTGTGCGGACTCTAATCTGGTAGAGCCGGGGTTGATTCCCCACTCCTCCACTTGCACCTGGCTGGATGTCCTTGGGCAAGCCGTAGTTCTGATAAGAGCTGCTCTTGAAACAGAGCCATTTCTGTCAGAGCTCTCTCAGACCCACCTACCTCACGGGGTGTCTGTTGTGGAGAGGGGAAGGAGTTTGTAAGCTGCTCTGAGACTCCTTTGGGTAGTGAAGGGCAGGGTATAAATCTCTGTAACAATTGTGTGTATCTGCTTGCTTCACACGTTTTTTGCCAGTTCTAACAGGAGATGTGCAAAGATAATTGGCGTTCTTCTGTGTCTCAATAAGCTTCACTTCTTTGCAAGAAAGTTGTTGGGAACTGATTGCTGCAGGAGTCTGGTAGTCAATGCACCAATTTGCTGCCAGCTGCCAGTTAGAATTCTTTCTGTACTTGCTGCTTGAGGTAAGGGTGTGCAAAAAAAACAAAGGAAAAATTCGGATTCGGGTTTATTGGACCCGAATTTTTTCGGGAAACCCGAAAAAACCCGAATATCTATATCGGTAAAGCATAGATATCCAAAATTTTTCGGGAAACCCGAAAAATTCGGGTCCATTATAACCAATGGGGCCATTGAAGTCAATGGCAAAAATCCTCTTGAAACTTTGTGGGGGGCTGGGGGGGAGGGGGTTTGGGATAGAGGCTCCAAACGTGGAGCGTGCTTACTGGAACCTCTCCCCAACATACCCACCAAGTTTCAAGACGATTGGACCAGGGGGTACCATTTTATGGGCCCCCAAACAGGTTGCCCCCAGATCAGCTTGCTGCAGTTTATTCCCAAGTTTGGAGCTTACCCACTCCAAGGTCCATAGGATACAATGTTGCCGAATTGCCGCCGAATTT
>NW_015177116.1:84180-84318 GCF_001447785.1 Gekko japonicus
CCCATCCCATTGTTCTCTATGGTGGGAAAAAAAATACTTTTTTCCCCACCATAGAGAACAATGGAGGGATGGGGATGGGGGCAAACTGTTTGGGGGAGCATGTTTGCAAACTTTTGCCAGACCAGCCAGCCCCAGCCA
>NW_015177116.1:85877-85985 GCF_001447785.1 Gekko japonicus
GGCTGGCATTGGCAATGCACAGACATGCTTCCTCAGTGCTGCTGCTGTAGAGAGATTCTTTGGTTTGAGCCAAGTTGTGTTGGTTTTGGGGTTTTGGGCACCCAGTTT
>NW_015177116.1:86309-125145 GCF_001447785.1 Gekko japonicus
CCAAGGTCCATAGGATACAATGTTGCCGAATTGCCGCCGAATTTCGGCGCAAACCGGGAATAAACTGCAGCAAGCTGATCTGGGGGCAACCTGTTTGGGGGCCCATAAAATTGTACCCCCTGGTCCAATCGTCTTGAAACTTGGTGGGTATGTTGGGGAGAGGTTCCAGTAAGCACGCTCCATGTTTGGAGCCTCTATCCCAAACCCCCTCCCCCCCAGCCCCCCACAAAGTTTCAAGAAGATTTTTGCCATTGACTTCAATGGCCCCATTGGTTATAATGGACCCGAATTTTTTCGGGATTTTTTTTCGGGATTCGGACAAGCGCATAAATTACTAATTCGGGATCCCAAAAGCCGGAAAAAGCCGAAAAACGTTATTTTCGGCTTTTTTTTCGGCTCGGGATCCCGAGATGCACATCCCTAGCTTGAGGCTGTGAGAGGTCCTGCACAGCTAAGCCCAGACGACTTGATTGCAGTTCAGCCGTCATCGCATGCAAACCTGATTTGGGGCAAACATTGGAGCCTGAGCCCGAATCTGGCTGCACAATCTCACACGGCGTCTTTCTTTTGCAGAGGCTGAAGCCAACCAATCCCGCGGCTCAGAAGGCGCTGACCACGCCCACTCACTACAAGCTGACCCCCCGTCCTGCCACGCGAGTGCGGCCGAAAGCTTTGCAGACAACGGGGTCCTCAAAATCCCAGCTCTTTGATGGCCTGGATGATGATGAGCCAGCCCTGTCCAATGGGTCTTTCATGCCCAAGTGAGTCTGGGGGGGGGGAGAAGGGTGGAGCGGAAGAGGGAGAAGGTGCAAAGTTAAAGTTTCCTCCATGGTTGGTTCTTTGTGGTTGTATTTTTTTCCTGGTCTTCGTCTGGAGCAGCTCTTCTCTTGGCAGATGCAGCTGGATGCTTACGTGAATTCATGGGGGCCCTTGGTCTCTGTGGAAGCCATTTTCATGTATTTGCACCGTGCAGAGAGGTTGAGCAGTCAGCGTTGGCCTTTTCAGACCTGTGGGATTAACTGACCTTGAAGTCCCTCCTGCAGCTTGAGATCCTAACCGCCATTTTTCATTCTGGATATTCTGGTGTGTCGATTAGGGATGTGCATTCGATTAAAGCTGAACAGGGATTCCCCGAACAGGCCAAACAGGGATTCCCCGAATGGATGTGGTATATTTGGCATCCATTCGGGGAATCCCTTTGCTGGGCGAGGGGAAGGCACGGGGAGGCATTTAAATGCCTCCACAATCCTTCCCAGTTCCTCCCCGGCCCGCCTGCCATTGGGAGCCGAGGAGGGATGGGGGGCGCTCTCCAGGCCTTCCCTGACTTGCCCGCTTTGGCGGGCTGGCCAGGGAAGGCACGGGGAGGCATTTAAATTGCTTTCCTTTCAATGAAAGGAGTGTGCCACCTGTGCGGCGTGACTTGAGGGATTTAAACTTTAAACCTCGAGTCGCACTGCAGAGGTGTCACGCTCCCTTCAGTGGTAGGAAACCCCCTCCCCCGTTAAGGGGGTGGAATTATTATACCCTACGGGGAATAATTGAGCCAAATTATTTGGCTAGTCCGATAACTCCCGAAACCCAGTATCGTACCGATACTGGGTTTCGGGAATATCGGCAAATACCGAAATTTTTCGGGCTCGGTAGATCCAAACCCAAAAAATGCCGATTTTTTGGGGGGGGTGCACACACCTCAAGCGTGGATCCCCAACGTGTGTTGCCTATGGGCTCTGCAGCCCCTGCCCCACACCTTTTCTGGGCCCCATCAAGTGTTTTCAGGAAGTGGGCGGGGCCAAGGTGGGGCATTTGTCCAGCAAGGCTTCTGATGGATTCCTGGAGGTTTGACTGGCTGTGCAGGTTTTTAACAATGTTGCTTTGGTCGCAGCTGCCCCTACAGCTTAAGGATCTGCACTGTGCAGTTGAAGGGAAACTGTGCCAGTCATTTTGTGGCTGGCTCCGCCTCATGCAGCGGCTGTTTTGTGGCCGCCATGTTGTTGATGTGCCAGCCACACTGTGTCAGGATTCCAGAATGCTTCCGGAGGCTCGAAAAGGTTATAGATGGTATTAGTTTGTCGTAGAAAAAGCACATCCTCCGTAGCTTTGTGGATTAACAAACAAAACTTACGTGACAATAAATTAAGTCCTTAAAGTGACCCAGGAGTCTTGGTGGTCCGCCAGACCAGGGTGTCACCAGGGCTGGCCAGACGGAGTCATTGCCACGCCCTCTCAAGAGACATCCACGGGCTTTGGGGGGTGTCTTTCAGGAAGAGCATCAAGAAGCTGGTTCTGAAGAACCTCAACAGCAGCAGCCTGTTCTCCCCCGTCGGCGGTGAAGCGGAGGACCTCGCCTCTCCCTCTGAGTATCCAGAAAATGGGGAACGGTATGTCGATGTCCCAAGGCGGCCCGATTTCTTTCTGTCCTTTCCCTTTTGCGCTTCTTCTGAAATAAATTGTTTTTAGAGGCAGTCATGACTGCAGTAGTTCAGTTTGGGGCATTTCACAAACATTCGAGCGTGTCCAGAGGAGGGCAGCCAGGATGGTGAGAGGGTTGGAATCCAAGTCTTAGAAGGAAAGGCTGAAAGAGTTGGGTCTGTTTAGCCTGGGAAAGAGAAGGCTTAGAGGGGACAGGATTGCAGTCTTCAAGTATCTGAAGGGCTGTCATGCGGAAGATGGAGCGGATCTATTCTCTCTTGCTCCAGATTGCAAGACTAGGTCTAATGGGTGGAAATTTAAAGGGAGTCGTTACCGGCTAAATATCAGGAGAAACGTCCTGACTGTAAGAGTGGTTGAGCAGTGGAACAGTCCGCCTTGGGAGGTGGTGGATGCTCCTTCGCTGGACGTTTTCAAGCGGAGGCTGGACGACCATCTCTCGGGTATGTTGTAGGGCTATCTTTCGGCTGTGCTCCTGCAGAGTGCATGGGGTTGGACTAGATGACCTGCAAGGTCCCTTCCAACTCTAACATTCTATGATTCTATAATTCTATGAGCGTGTCCAGAAGAGGGCAACCAGGACGGTGAGAGGGTTGGAATCCAAGTCTTATGAGGAAAGGCTGAAAGAGTTGGGTCTGTTTAGCCTGGGAAAGAGAAGGCTTAGAGGGGACAGGATTGCAGTCTTCAAGTATCTGAAGGGCTGTCATGTAGAAGACGGAGCGGATCTCTTCTCTCTTGCTCCGGATTGCAAGACTAGATCTAATAGAGTCAATACCGGCTAAATATCAGGAGAAACTTCCTGACCAGTGTTCCCTCTAAGCTGAGTTAGTGTGAGCTACCTCACAGTTGTTTAGCCTCTGGCTCACACCATTTTGTCTTAGTTCAGGAAGGATGGCTCCAGAGCAAACTAATGTATGCAGGAGGTAAATCGCTCGCTCACAATGCCAGTAGCTCACAAAGTAGAATTTTTGCTCACGAGACTCCACAGCTTAGAGGAAGCATTGCTCCTGACTGTGTAAGAGTGGTTGAGCAGTGGAACAGACTGCCTCGGGAGGTGGTGGGTGCTCCTTCGCTGGACGTTTCCAAGCGGAGGCTGGACGACCATCTTTCGGGTATGTTGTAGGGCTATCTTTCGTCTGTGCTCTTGCAGAGTGCAGGGGGTTGGACTAGATGACCTGCAAGGTCCCTTCCAACATTCTATGATTCTATAATTCTATGAGTGTGTCCAGAAAAGGGCAACCAGGACGGTGAGAGGGTTGGAATCCAAGTCTTATGAGGAAAGGCTGAAAGAGTTGGGTGGGTCTGTTTAGCCTGGGAAGGAGAAGGCTTAGAGGGGACATGATTGCAGTCTTCAAGTATCTGAAGGGCTGTCATGTAGAAGACGGAGCAGATCTCTTCTCTCTTGCTCCGGATTGCAAGACTAGATCTAATGGGTGGAAATGACAAGGGAGTCGCTACCGGCTAAATTATCAGGAGAAACTTCCCAACGGTAAGAGTGGTTGAGCAGTGGAACACAGACTGCCTCGGGAGGTGGTGGAGGCTCCTTCGCTGGACGTTTCCAAGCGGAGGCTGGACGACCATCTTTCGGGTGTGTTGTAGGGCTCTCTTTTGGCTGTGCTCCTGCAGAGTGCAGGGGGTTGGACTCGATGACCTACAAAGGTCCCTTCCAGCTCTAACATTCTATGATTGTATGATCCAATGGATGGAAATGACAAGGGAGTTGATACCAGCTAAATATCAGGAGAGACTTCCTGACTGTAAGGGTGGTTGAGCCGTAGAAAACAGACTGCCTCGGGATGTGGTGGAGGCTCCTCCGCTGGACGCTTTCAAGGGGAGGAGGCTGGAAGCCCATCTCCCGGGTGTGTTGTAGGGCTCTCTTTCGGCTGTGCTCCTGCAGATGACCTGCAAGGCCCCTTCCAACTCTAACGTTCTGTGATTCTAGTTGAGAAGTTAGCGCTGTGGGGGAAGGCACAGGAGAGCAGTCAAGTTGGCCTGGCCTTCCGCCGATGAGATTCCACCTGGCCTCCTCCTCTCCAATCCGTGCCAAGAGTGATGCGTCAAGCGCATGGCCCGTTGTGCAGCCAGCTAGTATGTGCTCTCTAGCAGTGTGCTACTCCTTCCTAATGGCATAGCAGGACTCCAGGGAATACAGACACTCAGCTCTTGAATGCACAATCCCCTGTTGCGCCTGGGTCGAAGACCTCGCAGCAGCGGTCCCGCATCATCATCTGGGCCTGCCGGTTTGCTGAGAAGAAACAGTTCGGGTAATCGTAGCCCTGTTAATCGTAGCCCTGTTAGTCTGCAGTAAGGTAAAGGTCTCCCTTGCTCGAAAGCCAGTCGAGTCCGACTCTAGAGATGCGGTGCTCATCTCCGTTTCAAAGCCAAAGAGCCAGCGCTGTCTGAAGACGTTTCCGTGGTCATGTGGCCGGCATGACTAAACGCCGAGGCGCACGGAACGCTGTTCCCTTCCCACCGAAGTGGTCCCTATTTATCTACTTGCAATTTCTTGCTTTCAAACTGCTAGGTGGGCAGGAGCTGGAACTAGAGACGGGAGCTCACTCCGTCATGCGGCACACTCGGGTCTCGAACTGCTGAACTACCGACCTTCCACAAGCCTGCAGTTCAGCGTCTTCACCACTTGAGCCACCGCAGCTCCACTGTCTGCAGTAGAACCAGTTAAATGTCAAGTCCAGCAGCAGCTTAGAGACCGTCAAGATTTTTGGGGTGCCGGCTTTTGGGAGCCAGAGCTCCCTTCATCAGATATCCGGTTTCTGATTAATAGAGATATCAAGCATAAGAAGAAGAAGAAGAGATTGGATTTATACCCCGCCCTTCACTCGGAGTCTCGGATCAGCTTACAAACTCCTTTCCGTTCCCTCTCCCCACAACAGACACCCCGTGAGGCAGGTGGGGCTGAGAGAGCTCTGACAGAAACTGCTCTTTTTCAAGGACAGCTCTTGTCAGACCTGTGACTGAGTCAAGGTCACACCAGCAGCTGCATGTGGAGGAGTGGGGAATCAAACCCTACACCAAACAGGAAGGGTTGACTCTCAAGAGCTCAAGAGCCAGTTTGGTGTCATGGTTAGGAGCACGGACTCCAATCTGGGAGAACCGGGTTTGATTCCCCACTCCTCCTCCACATGCAGCTGCCGGTGTGGCCTTGGGTCAGTCACAAGTTCTCTCAGAGCTGTTCTCTCAGGAGCAGTCCTGGAAAGAGCTCTTTCAGCCCCACCTACCTCGCAGGGTGTCTGTTGTGGGGAGGGGAAGGGAAAGGAGATTGTAAGCCGTGTGAAGGGCGGGGGTGGTTAAGTGCGCGGACTCTAATCTGGGAGAACCGGGTTTGATTCCCCACTCCTCCGCTTGCACCTGGCTGGATGACCTTGGGCAAGCCATAACTCTGGCACAGCTGTTCTTGAAAAAGAGCCGTTTCTGTCAGAGCTCTCTCAGCCCCACCTACCTCACAGAGTGTCTGTTGTGGGGAGCGGAAGGGAAAGGAGTTTGTAAGCCGCTCTGAGACACCTTTGGGCAGTGAAGGGTGGGGTATAAATCCAATCTCTTCTTCGTCTTCTTGTCCTGATGTGCAACTTTTATTTATTTATTCGTCTGTTTATCATTTATTCAATTTATACCCCACCCTACCCCAAGAATGGGCTCAGGGCGGCTCACAACGTAAAACCAACAAACAACAAAAAGGATAAGTAGCAACCGCAGATAAAACCAAGCCCATGCCTCACGGAATATTTACCCAGAGAAATTCCAGTGCCCACGTGATATCCAAAACAGCAAAGGCCACTGGGAAAGGTTCCTGGACATGCGGGGCCAGAATGGATTGAACGCCTGCCGCCTTAACCAAAGGCCTGGCGGAACAGCTCCCATTTTACAGGCATGTTCCGCCAGGCCAGGGCAAGGGCCGAAAAAGCCCTCGCCCCGGTTGAGGCTAAGCGGACGTCCCTTGGACCGGATCGCCACCAGGAGATGTTGATCAGAATAGCATAAAGCTCTCGGGGGCTCGTATGGGGAGAGGCAGCCCCGCAGGTTTGAGGGTCCCAGGCCGCTTAGGGCATTATAGGCAGGGCTATTTTGGGGCAGGAACGCACAGGAACGGAGTTCCGGCTGGCTCCTGAATTGGCCATGCCCAGCAGGAACTCATTAGCATAATAAGACACACCCAACAGCAGAACCTCATTCAGATTGGTTACATTAGGGGCCTAGCATGCAAAGGAGTTCCTGCTACAAAAAAAGCCCTGACAAACAAGGTAAACAGAATAAGAAGCAAAAGGTGGGTGTGGCTGGATGAGCACACTTCTGGTAGCATGGGGGTGTGGCCTGATATGATAATGAGCTGTGTTGTCAGGGGTGTGGCATAATATGCTAATGAGTTTCTGCTGTTGGGTGTGGCCTATTATGTTAATGAGTTCCTGCTGGGCTTTTTCTACAAAAAAGCCCTGGTTATAGGTCAAAACCATAACCTTGAACCGGATCTGGTATTCAATCGGCAGCCCGTAGTGCAGTTTTCCTTGCAAACCCTGGCACCGGAGCACCCCACTTAAAATAATAACCACAGTTTGTCAAGTTTTCCTCTTTTGTGGGGGCTGTACTTCTTCTGAGGACCAAGGAATGATCAAAGCAGCTTACAGCAAAGAAATAACATTGCTGTCCTATCAGCGGTCCCTTGCGTGGGAGGAAGACTCCTCGTGATGCAGGGAAATGCCAACATCAGCAGGACAGGGTCCGCAGGACACAGCCCTATAAGGAAGAGAGGACACGCGGGTGACCTACGAAAATAGAGGAGGACAAAGGCTCCCTGCCGCTCCAGAGGGGGGGCACGCCTGGGTCTGACGGCCTCAAGTGTTACAGGAGGGTTGAGGCTTTGCAGGAATTCCTGGCGGTGAGAGTGGTTTGGGAATGGTAGTGATGATCTTTGGGATCTAGTGCGGGCTCTCCCACGCCAGAGGTCTCCAGGCTGAGATCGGACAGCTGTCCATCTAGCTTTGGATTTTCTGCACCGGGCAAGAGGTTTGGCTTCTTTAAGCTTCCGTATCGTCTTGTCCCCACCCAGAATACGTTAAAGTTATTTATTGATTTGATTTATACCCTGACGTCCCCGCCGGAGCAGGCTCAGGGCGGCTTTACAATCTAATTGGTAAGTTGCTACAGGATGGGTCGCAGTGGCCGTATCTCAGTCCTTCTGCTGTGAACCCGGTGAGTGGATCGAGTGTGCCGGAGAGAAGCACACTCTAATCACAGCCCCCGCCTGAGTTTCCGGGACCAAAACCGCAACTGCATGCGTCCCCGAGCTGTGAATCCTCTTCCTTTAGGAGAGTGCAGCTCTCAAGATTTCTCCAGCTAGTGGGGCCATGGGATCCAAAAAGCACGTGCTTCTGTAAACAGAACTGTAGCTCCGGAAGTGTGGTTCCTACCATCGCTTCACGCGGGTCCTTTCCACACTTGGACCTCATCCCTGGTTTTATCAGAGTTCAACTCGTGACCAGTGTTCCCTCTAAGCTGAGTCAGTGTGAGCTAGCTCATGGTTTTTTAGCCTCTGGCTCACACATTTCTGTCTTAGCTCAGGAAGGAGGGCTCCAGAGCAGTGTTCTCTCTAAGCTGAGTCAGTGTGAGCTCGCTCATGGTCTTTAGCCTCCAGCTCACACATTTCTGTCTTAGCTCAGGAAGGATGGCTCCGACACAATGCCTTGCATTTATCCCTGGTTGTAACAGCATCCGTTTATCCTGGGACAAGTGTGGGGCGAAACCGGGGTGACCGCAATGTAATATGGAAACCAAAAATACCCCGAAATAATTACAGGGGTGAACTCGAGTGCAGTGTAGAATGTACGTTTGGGGACAGGGTTGAACCAGGATTTAAGGTCTAGTGCAGAACCACCCGCAGTGGACCAGCATTGTGTCAGTTGTGAGCATACGGCAGTGCGAGACCTGGGTTGGCCTGCCTGTGGATCTTTCGCAGCAGAACGAAGGGTAGAAACAACATCCAAACTTCCTGGTATGGTTGATTTCAAGTAGTTAGATTTGGCCTCTCCTACGAGCAGGAGCCTTGGGTGCTAACAAAATGTACACGAGAGAGCATACAAGCACGTAACCTGAAGGAAAGAGACACTTCAGCATGCCAGCAAAATAGCACCACCCGCTTGAGCAGCCTAGCCAAGGCCATGCTACCCAAACGGTGCTGCCCTGCAGCATCTTAAAGCAAGCAGGGATGGTGTTCTAACCACCTCTGGTAGCCCATTCCAAAGAACTGGGCTGGGGACCGAGCTTGTTAGTGGACCACTGACTACATGTTGTTGTTCAGTCGCACAGTCGAGTCCGACTCTTCGCGACCCCATGGACCAGATCACGCCAGGCCTTCCGGTCTTCCGCCATCCTCTGAAGTTGGCTCAACTTCATGCTTGTTGCCTCTATGACATTGTCTAACCATCTCATCCTTTGCTGTCCCCGTCTTCTTTGACCTTCAGTCTTTCCCAGCATCAGGGTCTTCTTCTCCAGGGAGTGCTCCCTTCTCATTGGGTGGCCAAAGTATTTGAGCTTCAGTTTCATTATCTGGCCTTCCAGAGTTGATTTCTTTTAGGATTGACTGATTTGATCTCCTTGCAGTCCAAGGGACTCTCAAGAGTCTTCTCCAGCACCCTAGTTCAAAAGAATCTATTCTTCGGCGCTCGGCCTTCCTTATGGTCCAACTCTCGCAGCCATACATGACTACTGGGAATACCATTGCTTTGACCCTGCGGACTTTGACCTTCTTTGACCTTCAGTCTTTCCCTGCATATTAAAGGCATTTAAAATCAAAGGCGTACAAGAGCTGCCTTACACCGTATCAGTCCCTTGGTCCATCTAGCTCAGCATTCTCTTCTTTGCTTGGAGGTGGCTGTCCAGGGTCTCGGGCAGAGAATGATTTCCCCCCCAGCCTCTGCTATCAGAGGTCCTGGAACTGGAAATGGGGGGGGGGGAGGCTTGTACCTGGGACCAGTGTTCCCTCTAAGCTGAGTTAACGTGAGCTAGCTCACAGTTTTGAGCCTCCAGCTCACACATTTTTGCCTTCGCTCAGGAAGGATGGGGCTCCGTAGCGAGCTAATTTATGCAGTAGCCAAAGTGCTCTCTCACCACTTTCAATGCCAGTAGCTCACAAAGTAGAATTTTTGCTCACAAGACTCCACAGCTTAGAGGGAGCATTGCCTGGGACCAGTGTTCCCTCTAAGCTGAGTTAGCATGAGCTAGCTCACAGGTTTTTTAAGCTCCCAGCTCACGCATTTTTGCCTTCGCTCAGGAAGGATGGGGCTCTGTAGCAAGCTAATTTATGCAGTAGCCGAATCGCTGGCTCACCACTTTCAATGCCAGAGTAGCTCACAAAGTAGAATTTTTCCTCACAAGACTCCACAGCTTAGAGGGAGCATTGCCTGGGACCAGTGTTCCCTCTAAGCTGAGTTAGCATGAGCTAGCTCACAGGTTTTTTAAGCTCCCAGCTCACGCATTTTTGCCTTCGCTCAGAAAGGATGGGGCTCCAGAGCAAACTAATTTATGCAGTAGCCAAATCGCTCGCTCACCACTTCAATGCCAGTAGCTCGCAAAGTAGAATTTATGCTCACGAGACTCCACAGCTTCGAGGGAGCCTTGCCTGGGACCCTCTGTCTACATAGCAGTTGGCCTACCGTGGAGCCTCAGCCCACCTGAACATTCAGTTTGTGCCATGGCTTTGTTTTTCCTGTTGAGCACAGTTCGCAAGCATGCTGGACAAGTGTCCCTGAGTGGGTCAGAAGAGTTCATTGAAAGCTAGGGAGCTAGAAGCTTGTCATAGGGGCTCTTTCCATTTCTGCTTCACCTGTGTGTAGTATTTGGCTTATGATCCCTGGCGACTGGATGTTTCTCGGCGTTGGCTGGCGGCTTCTTGGCCTCACTGTGCTCACTGCCCGATTGCCGTTTGGCGCAGTGGTTAGGAGCAGTGTTCCCTCTAAGCTGAGTGAGCGCGAGCCAGCTCACAGTTTTTTTAGCCTCCGGCTCACACGTTTTTTGCAGAGCAAGCTAATTCATGCAGCAGCCCAATCGCTCGCTCACCACTTTAATGCCAGTAGCTCACAAAGTAGAATTTCTGCTGCAAGACTCCGCGCTTAGAGGGAGCCTTGCCTGGGACCAGTGTTCCCTCTAAGCTGAGTTAGTGTGAGCCAGCTCACAGTTTTTTTAGCCTCCGGCTCACACATTTTTTGCCTCAGCTTGGGAACGAGGGGGCTCTGGAGCAGACTGATTCATGCAGCAGCCCAGTCGCGTGCTGACAACTTTAATGCCCAGTAGCTCACAAAGTAGGATTTTTGCTCTCAAGACTCCACAACTTAGAGGGTGGACTCTAATCTGGGAGAACCGGGTTTGATTTCCCGCTCCTCCACATGCAGCTGATGGTGTGACCTTGGGTCAGTCACAAGTTCTCAGAGCTGTTCTCTCAAGGGCAGTCCTCGAAAGAGCTCTCTCAGCCCCCACCGACCTCAGAGGGTGTCTGTTGCGGGGAGGGGAAGAGAAAAGGAGTTTGTGAGCCGCTCTGAGACACCTTCGGGTAGTGAAGGGCAGGGTATAAATCCAATCTCTTCTTCTTCTTCAAAGGCTTTAAAATTCTTTATGTTTGGGAGCAGCCTAGAGCTTTGTGCTTGACTCTAGTGGGCTGCACCCCCTCTCTGCCTCTTGAGAGTCGCTGGTTATGCGGGTGACTCGCCTCTGAACGAGTAGGGCCTCGGAGAAACGGAGTGACCTTTTTTTCTCCTCTTAGATTCAACTTCCTCTCCAGGTCAGTCGACGAGAACCACCGGCCAGACGGAGAGCAGGAGGAGGAGGACGATCGCCACGAGGTGACGAGCTTCTACACCAACCCCATTGCGAAGCCGGTCCCGCATACCCCGGAGAGCCTCATCCACAAGCACCAGAACCACGTGGACGACACCATCATGGCCCTGAACATGCGAGCGGCCCTGCGGAACGGGCTGGAAGGCAGCAGCGAAGACGCCTCCTTCCACGAGGACTCCCTGCAGGATGACCGGGAAGAGGAGAATGAGAATGCGCACCAGGCGCACCCAGCAGGTAGGGCTTTTGTCTGGCGGGCAAAACCGGGTTTGATTCCCCCACTCCTTCACTTGCACCTTTCTGGATGACCTTGGGGAAGCCGCTGTTCTTGAAAAAAGAGCCGTTTCTTTCAAGAGCTCTCTCAGCCCCACCAACCTCACAGGGTGTCTGTTGTGGGGAGGGGGAAGGAAAGGAGTTTGTAAGCCGCTCTGAGACACCTTTGGGTAGTGAAGGGCGGGGGGGGGGATAAATCCAATCTTCTTGGTGTGTAGTGGTTAAGTGTGCAGACTCTAATCTGGGAGAACCGGGTTTGATTCCCCCCCCCCTGCAGCTGCTGGGTGACCTTGGGCAAGCCGTAGTTCTGATAAGAGCTGTTCTTGAAAAAAGAGCAGTTTCTGTCAAGAGCTCTCTCAGCCCCACCAACCTCACAGGGTGTCTGTTGTGGGGAAGGGAAGGGGAAGGAGTTTGTGAGCCCCTTTGAGACACCTTTGGGTAGTGAAGGGCGGGGAGGGGGTATAAATCCAATCTCTTGGTGTAGTGGTTAAGTGTGCAGACTCTAATCTGGGAGAACTGGGTTTGATTCCCCCACTCCTCCACTTGCACCTGGCCGGATGACCTTGGGCAAGCCGTAGTTCTGATAAGAGCTGTCCTTGAAAAAAGAGCAGTTTCTGTCAGAGCTCTCTCAGCCCCACCCACCTCACAGGGTGTCTGTTGTGGGGAGGGGAGGGGAAAGGAGTTTGTGAGCCACTCTGAGACTCCTCTGGGTAGTGAAGGGCAGGGTAGAAATCCAATCTCTTCTTCTTTGTTCTTATACCACACGGTTCATGGATTTCCATTCTGTATGGCCAAATGTGGTGCCTTGCATGGAGATAGATCCAGATGGGTAGCCATGTTTGTCTATAGCAGTAGAAAAGAGCCAGAGTCCAGGAGCATCTTAAAGACTAACAAAAAATTGTGGCAGGGGAGGAGCTTCCATGAGTCACGGCTCACTTCTTCAGACACCTGAAGAAGTGAGCAGTGACTCATGAAAGCTCGCATACTTTGGCCAGTTCTCACCCCCAGGGTCAACTGTAATGTCTTGTTCCCTTGGTTAGTTTGAATGACTCCCCGTTGACTGCAGAGGAGGGCCGCGGGTCCTCGCGTGTGCCTTCTTGCTGCCTGCTGTGATCCGAATTGCTCCAGCTTCCCGCCAGAGCTGTTCCTCCAGTCTCCTCTCGGCCTGTCACGTACGCTCTGGCGCCCCGGCTCTTCGTTTGCCCATCAGGACCTTGGAAGCAGGAGCTTTTGCTCCGCTCTGCAGCCAGGGGGAAGAGTTTTCAACCAGGCTTCTTTTTCTCTTCCAGGGATCTGTTTAACCCGAGTGGGCTACTACACGATTCCATCGATGGAGGAGTTGGCCAGAATGACCAATGAGAAGGGGGAGTGTGTGGTGACAGACTTCACCATCGGCCGTAAAGGTGAGGGGGCTTGTGTGGATTTCTTGCTGCCGCCTGTTCAAGGTCCAGGCACATTTCCCTTCTGCCCGAATGGGAAGCCGAGGGCCCTGCCTGTAGGAGCTGAGCTGTGGCTAGAGAAGCATCATCGATGCGCCCTGGATACGACTCTGGAGAGGCAGCCTTGTACGTGCTCTAAGGGGTCATTTTGGGGGGGGGGGGCGGGGGGGGGGGGGCTCCCCGCGGGGGGGGGGAGGCCATCCCACTGGGTGAGGTGTGGGAGGGCGGGGCCTGGAGCTCCCTGCTGGTGCCCGCTGGAGGTCGCCGCTGGCTGTGGGGAGAACACACTTCCGGTGATGTCAGGGGGTGTGGCATATGCTAATGAGTTATGCTATAGCTCTTTTTCTACGAAATGACCCCTGGCTCTAAGTAAACACCCACCTTGCTCGAAAGACAGTCGAATCCGACTCTAGGGTTGCGGTGCTCATCTCCATTTCCAAGCCAAAGAGCCAGCGTCTCCATGGTCATGTGGCCGGCATGACTAAACACCAAGGCACACGGTACGCTATTACCTTCCCACCAAAGTGGTACCTATTTATCTACTTGCAGTTTCTTGCTTTCGAACTGCTAGGTTGGCAGGAGCTGGAACTAGAGACGGGAGCTCACTCCGTCACGCGGCACACTCAGGTCTCGAACTGCTGAACTACCGACCTTCCACAGCCTGCAGTTCAGCATCTCAACCACTTGAGCCACGTTTAGTCATGCCGGCCACATGACCACGGAAACGTCTTCGGACAGCGCTGGCTCTTTGGCTTTGAAACGGAGATGAGCACCGCAACCCTACGGTCGGATTCTACTGGCTTTCGAGCAAGGGAACCTTTACCTTTAGTATATCTTATACACATACAAAAACCTAAAGTACATTGTATTTACTAATAGAAAAGTCCACAGCTACAGAGACCTCTTCCAACGCTGTAGACTATCTTGCACCTGATAAAGGACTGATGAAAGTTGCAACCGTCATAAATGATGAGCGATGCAGCAGGCCGTTATATCCTCCACAAAGAGTAATCCAGCAGGCATCAAAGCTGGCATGAGAAATGAAGCAGGCAGTTGTATTTTCCACACAAAGTGTTTCAGAAAGCGTCAAAGCAAGCCACACGCCTCCTAGGCAAAAATTGCGTGTTTCGACAAATTCTTCAGGCAGACATATTTTTTCCTGGAACTGAATAACAATATACAATATGACGCAATATAACACAATATAAAGGTAAAGGTCTCCCTTGCTCGAAAGCCAGTCAAGTCCGACTCTAGGGTTGCGGTGCTCATCTCCGTTTCAAAGCCGAAGAGCCAGCGCTGTCCGAAGACGTTTCCGTGGTCATGTGGCCGGCATGACTGAACACCAAGGCGCATGGAATGCTGTGCCCTTCCCACCGAAGTGGTACCTATTTATCTACTTGCAATTTCTTTGCTTTTGAACTGCTAGGTTGGCAGGAATAACACAATATACTTTAGCATAATAACCAGGAAAAAAAGAAGCTAGCTTGCTGTACTCACCCAGAGCTCTCAGTTTCACTGTGCATAAGTCAACCATTCTAAAGAAGGCTTCTCTGGTTCTCCATGAGAACACCCCAGAAAGACCAGTCTAATAAAGCACAGCTGTACCAATAGTCCCAAAAGAATTAAAAAAAACAACAGTACTTGCAACATCTTGCAACATTAACAACTACAACTATGGCCAGGCTAATAGCTTGGATTCTAGACCTGACTGAAAACGACGCCTCTCTCCAAGCACGAACGTCTGTGTTTCTGTCAGCCCCAGGGGGCGTGCGTGGTGGTGGACAGGGAGTGTGTCCTCCGACCAGTGAGCTTTCACTATATTTGACTTTCTTAGCAGCCCGGCCTGACGGTGTCAGTTGTCTCCCCTAGGCTACGGCTCCATCTACTTCGAAGGAGACGTCGATCTGACGAATCTGGACCTCGACGAGATTGTGCATATCCGCAGGAAAGAAGTGATCGTCTACCCAGACGATGAGCTGAAGCCGCCCATCGGAGAAGGCCTAAACAGGTAAGGCCGACGTTTTAAATTCAGCTGGGCGTTCACCTGGCTTTCTCGGGAATGTGGGCTCGCGTCTCAGGCCTCAAACCCGTTCTCTGTTCCCACAGGCGAGCCGAGGTCACTCTGGACGGCGTCTGGCCGACCGACAAAACCTCTCGAGTCCTGATCAAGAGCCCCGAGCGCCTGGCGGAGATGAGCTACGAGAGCAGGCTGGAGGCGGTCTCCCGAAAGCAGGGCGCCCAGTTCAAGGAGTACCGCCCGGAGACGGGCTCGTGGGTATTCAAGGTAACACCAGCCGGCGTGGGTACTGCAGCCCTGGAGGCGCCCCCTTTCTCTGTTGCTGCCTGTGGTCGTTGTGTAGCTCATGCAGTATAATGGCTTTGATGAACCTAAGAGAAGCCATGCTGGATTGGTCAGTGGCCCATTCTGTCCAACCCTCTGTGTCCTGCAGTGGCCCAAACCCAGGTACCACCAGGAGGTCCACCAGCGGGGCCGGAACCCCAAAAGCCCCTCCCACTGTTGCCCCCCCCCCCCCCGCCAAGCACCAAGAAGACAGACCATCCCTGCCCCGGACATAAGAACATAAGAGAAGCCCATGTTGGGTCAGGCCAATGGCCCATCCAGTCCAACACTCTGTGTCCCACAGTGGCCAAAAATACCAGGTGCCATCAGGAGGTCCAGCAGTGGGGACAGGACACTAGAAGCCAGCCAGGAGAAGTGGGGCCAGGACACTGTTGCCCCCCCCCCCAAGCACCAGGAATACAGAGCATCACTGCCCCAGACAGAGTGGCTAATAGCTACTGATGGACCTCTACTCCATAGAAGAACATAAGAGAAGCCCATGTTGGATCAGGCCAAAGGCCCATCCAGTCCAACCCTCTGTGACCCGTAGTGGCCAAAAATACCAGGGGCCATCAGGAGGTCCCCCAGCAGGTCCAGAACCCCAGACGCCCTCCCACTGTTGTCCCCCAAGCACCAAGAATACAGAGCATCTCTGCCATGGACATAAGAACATAAGAGAAGCCATGCTGGATCAGGCTAGTGGCCCATCCAGTCCAACACGCTGCGTCACACGGTGGCCAACACCCAGATACCACCAGTGGGGCCAGAAGTCCGGAAGCCCTCCCACTGTGGACCGCCCCCCCCCCCAAGCACCAAGAATACAAATAATCACTACCCCAGACAGAGTGCTCCATCTATCTTGCAGCTAACAGCCAGCGATGGACTGTCTGGATGTTCTGGGCATGGGCCAGGGGTCACTGGGGAGGGGTTGTGTTGGGGGGGGGGGGGGAGGTATTTGTGAATTTCCTGCCTTGTGCAGGAGGTTGGACTAGATGCCCCTGGAGGTCCCTTCCGACTCTATGGTTCTGCGACCTCTGCTCCATATGTTGATCCAGTCCCCTCTTGAAGCTTGTCTGTGCTTGTAGCCACCGCCACTTCCATAAGACGGTCTCTAGGAGGGCTGCTCAAGATAATGGCCTGGAGTAGATTGTTAGGAGGACTGTCCACATACCGAGAACCCTGGTTTGAGCTGCTGGCCTCCGCAATCCTCCACTTCCCCATCTGTTTGCTGTAGCAGCACCTAAGTGAGCCAGTGTGGTGTCGTGGTTAAGTGCGCAGACTCTAATCTGGGAGAACCGGGTTTGATTCCCCCACTCCTCCACTTGCACCTGGCTGGGTGACCTTGGGCAAGCTGTAGCTCTGATAAGAGCTGTCCTTGAAAAAGAGCAGTTTCTGTCAAGAGCTCTCTCAGCCCCACCCACCTCTGTGGGTGTCTGTTGTGGGGAGGGGAAGGGGAAGGAGATTGTCAGCCGCTCCGAGACTCCCTTGGGTAGTGAGGGGTGGGGTAGAAATTGAATCTCCTCCTCCTCCTTCTCCTAGTGGTGAGAGCCAGTGTGGTGTCGTGGTTAAGTGCGCAGACTCTAATCTGGGAGAACCGGGTTTGATTCCCCCACTCCTCCACTTGCACCTGGCTGGGTGACTTTGGGCAAGCCATAGTTCTGATAAGAGCTGTTCTTGGAAAAGAGCAGTTTCTGTCAAGAGCTCTCTCAGCCCCACCCACCTCTGTGGGTGTCTGTTGTGGGGAGGGGAAGGGAGAGGAGATTGTAAGCCGCTCTGAGACACCTTTGGGGAGTGAAGGGCGGGGGGTATAAATCCAGTCTCTTCTTCTTCTAACCCTGGCTTATGTCTCCGTCCAGGTGGCCCACTTCTCCAAATACGGCTTGCAAGATTCCGATGAGGAGGAAGACGAGCACCCGTCCAAAGCGGAGGCGAAGAAGCTCAAAACTGTCCAGCCGCCCCCAGTGGGCCAGTCCCAGCCAGCAGCCCTGAGCAGGAAGCCAGCGCCCTCCTCTCAGGTAGAGAAAAGGGTGGCGCGAAAGCAGGGGGCGCTCGGTTCAAGGAGGGGGCACCGCCTAGGGGTTCGTGGGTGTATCGTTACCTGTAAGAAACGAGCTGTTGACAGCGAGGACTGTCGCCATCCCTGAACCAGCTTCCCTGACTGGTTCTGTTTCCTGTCCCCCACCCCACCCCACTCTCCAATAAAGATAACTACTTTGGTGATTTGGGTTTTTCTTTAATAGGAGGGAATTAAAAAAGCACCCCCACCCACCCCGCCTCCGTTCATTCGATCCTGCTCTGAGTGTGGTACTGGAGCGGCAAAAGCTCTTTCCCGTGGGACCCTGAAATGCCTTCGCCGCCGGAGTAGAGCAGCTGGAGACAGCCCCATGGTCAAAGCAGCCACGCGACACTCCCCCCGCCGCTTTGCACAAGTGGCAACGGCATTTCAGTCCCGAGTCCCCCCGCTGCTTTCTTGTGCCCTGGCCAGCGTTTACTTTTATGTTGTTTATCTTGTTGGATTCGTATCCCGCCCTCCCCGCATAGCGCATGCAGGTCGGGTTCCATCAGACACCGTGACCAATGTACTAATCACGCTTAAGTCGGGCTCCAGACACAGCTTTGTTGCAAGACGGTCTTTAGAGAAGAGCTTCTGAAACTGGGCCGGCCAGTTTGGTGTCGTGGTTAAGTGCGGGGACTCTTGTCTGGGAGAATCGGGTTTGATTCCTCCACTCCTCCACTTGCACTTGGCTGGATGATTGCAAGCCCCTTTAAGACATCTTAAGGTAGAGAAAAGCGGGGTGTAAAAACCTACTCTTCTGTTTCTTGTCTGAGGACGGTGGTTGGACATGAGGGTCAGCCGTTGGTTAGAAGGCGGTTGGCTGTTTGTACTCGAAAGGTTCATGCCACGGAACCCCTGTTTTCTTAATTCGACAGTTTTATCGTTTTCCAGGACAGCTTGCCATAAAATAAAAAATATCGGCCACCATCCTCCGTACTGCCTCCCCCCCCAGTGGCCTCTCGTGGTCCCTAGTTGATGGCAGAGTATCCTTCCCGGGGCACTGTCAAAGCTGAATTTTTTTTCTGGCGTGGAGGCCGAGGGAAATGCGTGCCCTGGTTGTTTTGTGGCCAGTGGTTGGAGCCAATGTTCCCTCTAAGCTGTGGAGTCTTGTGAGCAAGAATTCTTTTTGGTGAGCTGCTGTCATTAAAGTTGTGAGCGAGCCATTTGGCTACTGCATAAATTAGTTTGCTCTGGAGCCCTCCTTCCTGAGCGAAGACAAAAATGTGTGAGCCGGAGGCTGAAAAACTGTGAGCTAGCTAGTTCACACTAACTCATCTTAGAGGGAACACTGCTTGGAGCCAGCTGGCCTTCCTGGCGCTCTCCCTGGCAGTGCGCTGTCACATCCTCTCCGCAGCAGAGGGAGCTGGTACAGTCCCCTAGTCACTTCCGCAGTCCCCGGGCAACGGGCACAGGAAGACTCTTTTCTGCTGTCTTGTTCGTAGCCCATTGGCCAGACTAGCATTTCTCTAAGCCAATGGGGGGAGCTGGGATTCAGAGATCCACACAAAGATTCCAAGGCAGTTGAACAGAAAGGTGAGAAGATCAGAGGGAGGAGATTCCCAGCAGGTAAAAGCGCACAACAGCAGGTGGCATCTGTAACAATATCGGTGGCAGAAAGTGTGATCACGTTGCAGGCGACTTGTGGCGGCCCCCATAGGGCTTTCGAGGCAAGACACTGTCAGAGGTAATCTGGTGTTCCCTGCCTCTGCGTATCAGCCCTGTCTGCGTTATCACCCTTGACATGGCCCGCCTCTGCGTAGCCACCCTGGACTTCCTGGGTGGTCTCCCATCCAAATACTAGCCAGGGCCGCTTAGCTCCCAAGATCTGATGAGATCGGGCTGCTCTGTGCCGTCCAGGTCAGGGCAAAAGATGTACAGGGGTGGTTTGCCATTTCCTGCCTCTGCATCATGCTAGCAACCCTGGACTTCCTTGGTGGTCTCCCATCCGCTCAGGAAGGATGGGGCTCCAGAGCAAACTAATTTATGCAGTAGCCAAACCACTTGCTCACAACTTTAATGCCAGGAGCTCACCAAGTAGAATGCTCACAAGACTCCACAGCTTAGGGAGAGCATTGCTGGTGGTGACCAGTGTTCCCTCTAAGCCGTGTTAGTGTGAGCTAGCTCACAGTTTTTTAGCCTTCGGCTCACGCATTTTTGTGCTAGCTCAGGGAGGAGGGCTCCAAAGCAAACTCCGGCTCACACATTTTTGTCTTCACTCGGGAAGGAGGGCTCCCGAGCAAACTAATTCATGCAGCAGCCAAATCGCTCGCTCACCACCTCAACGCCAGGAGCTCATGAAGTAGGATTTTTGCTCATGAGACTCCACAGCTTAGGGGGAGCGTTGCTGGTGGTGACCAGTGTTTCCTCTAAGCTGAGTTAGTGTGAGCTAGCTCGCAGTTTTTTAGCCTCCGGCTCACACACTTTCGTCTTAGCTCAGGAAGGGATGGCTCCAGAGCAAACTAATTTATGCAGCAGCCATAAATCGCTCGCTCACAAATATTCCCTCTAAGCCGTAGTGTCTTGTGAGCAAAAATTCCACTTTGTGAGCGACTGGCATCAAAGTTGTGAGCGAGCAACTTGGCTGCTGCATAAATTAGCTTGCTCTGGAGCCATCCTTCCTGAGCTAAGACAAAAATGTGTGAGCCGGAGGCTAAAAAACTGTGAGCTAGCTCACACTAACTCAGCTTAGAGGGAACACCGCTCACAACTTTAATGCCAGGAGCTCACCAATTGGAATTTTTGCTCACAGGATTCCACAGCTTAGGGGGAGCATTGGTCCCGAGTTCCACATTCGATGCCACAATTTGCAGCCCTTCAGTTTTCCACAGGCTGCTTTTTTCATCCGTACAGCGCCCCTGGAATTCAGGGTGTGCCATCAACCATTTACGCGGGGCAATGAATGACCTGTGCAGAATGGTTCCTTGGAATACAGTTTTCAGGCATGGTGGCACCAGCACACCACAGCACCCAGTCCCCAAACATTTGTTTGCCAGCCCAACCAACTCTCGGGGTCGGGACACAAGGAGGAATCCGAAGCTGGCGAGGGAGCCCAGGACTTCATTGGGACTTCCGCTCTGGTCTGAGTCTGCCTCTGTCTCTTGGTGTCTCCAGAGCCCGGACATCGAGCAGCTGGGGAAGGCGGTGGAGCTGGACAGCGACATGGCAGACGTCACTCAGGAAGCCGCTCCAGAGTTCGCCGCGGAAGAGAGCCTGGGAGAGGAGCCGGAGCTGGTGCCGGCGTCCGCACACATCGCGTCCTCCCTGGAAATCAATCCTCACACTTTGCAGGTGAGGCGCTTCCCGGCATCACCTCTGCACTCATTGGCCAGTGGCGTGGTGGGCGGAGGCCAGCCAGGGGAGACTTGGGCCCTTTTGCTCCGGTAGGTTGTTTTGCCTTGCGACCCTGACATCTGGTTTGTTTTGCCAGTTTGGTGCCGTGGTTAAGTGTGCGGACTCTAATCTGGGAGAACCGGGTTTGATTCCCAACTCCTCCACTTGCACCCGGCTGGATGACCTTGGGCAAGCCGTAGTTCTGATAAGAGCTGTTCTTGAAAAAGAGCAGTTTCTGTCAGAGCTCTCTCAGCCCCACCTCCCTCACAGGGTGTCTGTTGTGGGGAGGAGAAGGGAAAGGAGTTTGTCAGCCACTCTGAGACTCCTTTGGGTAGTGAAGGGCGGGGTATAAATCCAATCTCCTCCTCCTCCTCTTCATCTTCTCTAATCTGGGAGAACCGGGTTTGATTCCCCACTCCTCCACTTGCACCTGGCTGGATGACCTTGAGCAAGCCGTAGCTCTCATAAGAGCTGTTCTTGAAAAAGAGCCGTTTCTGTCAGAGCTCTCTCAGCCCCACCTGCCTCACAGGGTGTCTGTGGTGGGGAGGGGGAGGGAAAGGAGTTCATAAGCCCCGCTGAGACACCTTTGGGTAGTGAAGGGCGAGGTATAAATCCAATCTCTTCTCCTTCTTTTACCTCACAGGGTGTCTGTTGTGGGGAGGGGAAGGGAGAGGAGTTTGTAAGCCGCTCTGAGACTCCTTTGGGTAGTGAAGACAGAGTGGGGTATAAATCCAATCTCCTCCTCCTCCTTCCCCCCCCCCCCAACAAAAACCTTAAATTCCCTCCCTTTGGTTTGATTCCCCACTCCTCCACATGGCAGCTGCTGGTGTGACCGTCGGTCAGTCACAAGTTCTCTCAGAGCTGTTCTCTCAAGGGAAGTCCTCGGAAGAGGTCTTTCAGCCCCATCTGCCTCACAGAGTGTCAGTTGTGGGGAGGGGAGTTTGTAAGCCGCTCTGAGACTCCTTTGGGTAGTGAAGGGCGGGGGGTATAAATCCAATATCTTTTCCTTCTTCATTCCTTGAGGACTGAACCAGGAATCAGTTGGGCAAGGTCTGAGCCCAGTGGCCCCTTTAAGACCCACAAAGTTTTATTCAAGGTGTGAATTCTGGTGGCAGAGGAGAGATAATGTGGCACAGCCATTCACCCCACCTCAAAGGAAAGTATGCTGTTAGTTACCTGCGTCCTTGAGAGCAGGCGAATGGAGCATAACAACAGGGATCTCAGTTATTTAGTCTTAGTACTCCACAATTAAAGGGGCTGCAGTGGCTCAAGTGGTTAAGACTCTGAACTGCAGGCTGTGGAAGGTCGGTAGTTCAGCAGTTCGAGACCCGAGTGCCGCGTGACGGAGTGAGCTCCCGTCTCTGGTCCCAGCTCCTGCCAACCTAGCAGTTCGAAAGCTAGAAATTGCAAGTAGATAAACAGGTTCCGCTTTGGTGGGAAGATAACGGTGTTCTGTGCGCCTCGGCGTCTAGTCATGCCGGCCATGGAGGCGTCTCTGGACAGCACTGGCTCTTCGGCTTGGGAACGGAGATGAGCACTGCATCCCGCGAGTCGGATTCGACTGGCTTTTTTTTTTTTTAATAGTACTTTATTAATATTGAGATTTCAAACACAAGAAGACACACTGAAAACTGACATATAGACAACACGTAAACACATAAACTGGCACATAAACCTAGGATCCCAGGCCCGACTCTGTTAAGTACAATTGCGCCTTCCTATTTTAAACTATACATTTTCCTGTAGCCAACTATACAGTGTAGACCAAATATTCTCAAATACATCATCATCTCTCCCTCGGAGCTTCAAAGTAAGATTATCCAATTCAGCCATTTCTGTTATTTTAATTATAAAGTCCTCCCTAGATGGTATGATTTCCTGTTTCCAGTATCTTGCAAATAATATCCTGGCTGCCGTAAGAAGATGTATCAGTAAATGTTCATCCGTCTTTTTTAAATTATTAGGCATAATGTTTAACATGAATATCTCTGGCTCGTATGGTATTCTCAATAAAGTTATCTGAGCAATAACTTCATAAATTTCTTTCCAATATCTCTGTGTTATTTTACATGACCACCAAACATGGAAAAAAGTCCCTTTTTCTATTTTACACTTCCAGCATCTGTCTGATACATTGGGGTAACATCTAGCTAGCCTTTCTGGAGTGAAGTGCCACCGATGGAACATTTTGAAAAGGTTTTCTTTCATCCTCCTCATATCTTGCCATATTTTTCCCCATTTGACCCATTCAATGTTATGTCCGAAGTTTCTGGTCCACAAGATCATTCCTCCTTTTAATTCTTCCTCCTTCATTTTTTGGTCCAGGAGGATGTTATAGAATTTGCGAATAAGTTTCTCTCTTGGTCCCAACAATATTTTATCCATTTCAACATACTCCGTATATATACCTATCTGTTTATCCTTCTGATATCTGGATGTAATTTGGTTTCCCTCCCACCAAGATAACCTAATACCATTATACTCAAGCTGGTTCTGGGTTTTTAAATTTCCATTTAAATCTAAGCATTCTTTATAGGTAATATACCTTACAGCCGACATTAGGTTCGGTATTGAGATTGCCTCTAGTGGGGCCATCCATGCCGCGATTTTCCTATAGAATTGTTTTTTAATTTCCAACCAAATTTTTAATATAGCCTTCCTTAAAAAATGTTGATTAAAATGTATAGGTATAGATTGCTTAGTATTCCACATGTAGAAGTGCCACCCTGCTGCTAAATCATGGCCTTCAAGTTTTAGAATTCTCTTCTCCTTTAGTTGCACCCAATCACGTATCCACACCATTACCGCAGCCTGATAATATAGCCGCCAATCTGGTAGTGCTAGGCCTCCCCGTTCTATTTTTTCCTGCAGTAATTTCAATTTCACTCGGGGTTTCTTTGTTTGCCATATAAAATCCCTTGTCAGTTTATCTAGTTTGAGCAAGGGAAACCTTTACCTTTACTATACCTACAATTAAGAAGGATACATTTATGCATTAGTCTTTAATTTTGCCGTATTTATTTGCTCCACTGTCTTTCCCCCTGTGATGAAATCCAAACAAATGGTGACCCTATAAACATAGCAAAGTTTGGTCTTTGCATCTGTTAAAAACATCTTTGCTATAGGCTAATTTGCTGTTCACCGTCTGTATGTATGGATGTTAACGTCCATTTCGATGTATCTGAGGAAGTGTGCATGCGCACGAAAGTTCATATCTTGGATAAAACTTTTGTTAGTCTTAAAGGTGCCTTACTGGACTCAGACTTTGTTCTGCTGCTTCAGCAGAACTTGGCTGACTACCTGGATCTATCACCAAGAGTCAGTTATTTGTTATGGCCAATAGATGTTTGCTCTACTTAGAAAGATTGGGAAAGATTGAAGATCAAAGAAGACGGGGACGGGGATGGCAAAGGATGAGATGGTTAGACAGTGTCATCGAACATGAAGTTGAGCCAACTTCAGAGGACGGCGGAAGACAGGAGGGCCTGGCGTGATCTGGTCCATGGGGTCGCGAAGAGTCGGACTCGACTGTGCGACTGAACAACAACCACTACTACTTAGAGCTGAGGAGAAGACTGTTGGCACAAAGCTGAAAGATAAGGAGAGAAAACATTGTATCAGAAGTGGGGCTTGCTGATGCTCAAAAAAATTGTAAATAGATACTTTAAAGATGCCCATTTAGCACCCAGACTTTTAAATCTTGGAACAGGTATTCGGAATGAGATGCTTCAAATGTGGAATTCACTGTCAGAGGATGCTGTGGTGGCCACAGGAATAAATAGCTCGGATTTATTAGATAACGTGTGTAAGCCGCCCTGAGCCCGTTCACAGGGAGGGCGGGGTATAAATACAATGAAATAAATAATAATAATAGATTCATGGAGGATAAATCTATCAATGGCCTCTAGCCATGAGGAGAACACATCAGGGTAGTTTATGGCCTCTATGCCCTGTTGTTGGCCCTCCAGAGGAACTGGCTGGCCCCTGTGTGAGACGGGAGGCTGGACTGGAGGGACCCTCACTGGTCTGACCCAGCAGGGCTCTTCTGAGGTTCCTATCAGGGGAAGGCCTCGGCCTCTCTGCCCTGTTGTTGGCCCTCCAGAGGAACTGGCTGGCCCCTGTGTGAGACGGGAGGCTGGACTAGAGGGACCCTCACTGGACTGACCCAGCAGGGCTCTTCTGAGGTCCTTATCAGGGGAAGACCTCGGCCTCTCTGCCCTGTTGTTGGCCCTCCAGAGGAACTGGCTGGCCCCTGTGTGAGACGGGAGGCTGGACTGGAGGGACCCTCACTGGTCTGACCCAGCAGGGCTCTTCTGAGGTTCTTCTCAGGGGAAGGCCTCGGCCTCTCTGCCCTGTTGTTGGCCCTCCAGAGGAACTGGCTGGCCCCTGTGTGAGACGGGAGGCTGGACTAGAGGGACCGTCACTGGTCTGACCCAGCAGGGCTCTTCTGAGGTTCCTATCAGGGGAAGGCCTCGGCCTCTCTGCCCTGCTGTTGGCCCTCCAGAGGAACTGGCTGGCCCCTGTGTGAGACGGGAGGCTGGACTGGATGGACCCTCCCTGGTCTGACCCAGCAGGGCTCTTCTGGGGTTCTTATCAGGGGAAGGCCTCAGCCTCTCTGCCCTGTTGCTGGCCCTCCAGAGGAACTAGCTGGCCCCTGTGTGAGATGGGAGGCTGGACTGGAGGGACCCTCCCTGGTCTGACCCAGCAGGGCTCTTCTGAGGTTCTTAAAGCCACAACAGTTGAGTGTCTTTAGAACAGGTCTACGTGTGACAGGCAGTCTCCCTGACTCTTGTGTGCTTCCTGAAACAACTCTTGACGTGTTCAGAAGAAGATGGCAGGAACACTTTCAAAAACCTTACAGGAACTTCCTTATGAAAACCAGGCATTTCAGATCCCTTTCAAGTTGTCTAAGGCAAATTTAAAATTATTGGTTGACTTTCTCTACTGCTTCAGTGGTAGCCGTGTTCCCCTGCAGCAGAAGAGCCGGATTTGAGTCCAGTAGCACCTTAGACGCCAACGAGATCTCGTCAGTCTCTAAGGTGCTGCAGGACTCGAATCTGGCTCTCCTCTGCTGCTCTTGTCAGTGTTTTTCAAAATAACGGACGCTGCTCTTATGCCTCCTGTACCTCTGTCCGTCATGCGTGGTAGGGATGGGGTGGGCTTGCTGCATCAGGGCATCTCTCCGGAAGTATATAATGAGAACCGTTCTTAAAAGAGCAGAAAGCTTTTGTTCTCCTCCTGAGCTTGCAGGAAGGCTGTCCAGCTGCTCGGGAAATCCTTTTCGGCTTCAGCTTTTTGAGCCCGCAGGGCCTGACTGGGCCTCCCTGTGGCAGCGCACTTGAGGCTCAGGGCGTCAGCGGTCATTGTTCGACTTGCGCGCTCTGTAATGCACCAAGCGTTGATATGGAAGGAGAGAAGAGAGTGGGTTTAGGGCCTTTTTAAAAAAACAAAACGTCAAGGTTTCTTGGTGCTCCTGAGAATATGACATGGAGGCCCAGGTAGCAGCCACTGCCAGGTCGGCCTTTTATCACCTTCGGCTGATTAGGCAGTTGGTTCCCTTCCTCAACCTCGCCGACCTAGCAACAGTGATCCATGCAATGGTCACCTCGAGATTAGACTACTGCAACGCTGCCCTTGTCACAGATTTGGAGGCGGCAGCTGGGGCCACAGCCAGGCTTTTGACGGGTCTCTCCAGCTGGGAGCACATCCAGCCTGTGCTGAGGGCGCTGCACTGGCTGCCGATAGCATACCGAATTCGCTTCTAGATGCTGGTTCTTACCTTTAAAGCCCTATATGGTCAGGGTCCCACATACCTGCGGGACCTCCTTTCCCCATATATGCCCCAGAGAGCACTACGGTCGGGGTCTCAAAACCGACTGACCCTCCCAGACACCAAAGGTGCCAGGCTCGCTACCGCCAGGGCTTTCTCAGTGGTGGCCCCGTCCTGGTGGAATGAGCTCCTGGAGGAAATCAGGGCCCTGCGGGGTCTTTTATGGCCTGGGCCCGACATACCTGAGGGACCGCATTTCCCCACATATTCCTCAAAGAGCACTTCGGTCGGGGTCACACCACCAGCTGGTGACCCTGGGCCCTAAGGAGGCCAGGCTTGTTGCAACAAGGGCCAGGTCCTTTTCAGTGGCGGCTCCTATTTGGTGGAGCGAGCTCCCGGAGGAGATCAGGGCCCTGCGGGACATTTTGCAGTTCCGCAGGGCCTGTAAGACGAAGCTCTTCCGCCAGGCATATGAGTAGGAGCCGCCACTGCCATTATGATCACCGTTCCCCAGAGAGTGTTACCACCGGAAGACCGTGTGACATCTAAGCGGGGCCCGAGTCTTCCCCTCTGCTATGCAAAATGTGGAGTTTTTTCTTTCCTCTCTCTCTTGCACCCGGATGGAAGTGAATTCTTAAATTGTTTTTATGTATTTTATATATTGTAACTTATATGCACTTTGTGCTCGTGTAAGCCGCCCTGAGCCCGCTTGCGGGAAGGGTGGGGTATAAATGTAATGAAAATAAATAAATAAATTTTATTTATTTATTTATTTATTTTTGGGATTTATATCCCGCCCTACCCATACGGCCCAGGGCGGCAAACAGTTCTGCAGGGCCTGCAAGACGAAGCTCTTCCGCCAGGCTTTCAGTTAGGGAGCCGCCCCCACTGGCCCTTGGTTTTGACACCTAGCCTGTGCCGCAGGAAGATCATGAGCAGAACGACTCCTAGACCTTTGAAATTCTACCGTGAGAGTCAGCCATCTTGAACAACGAAATAACCATCGCCACACTTCATTAATTTGCATTAGCTCTAATGGAATTGCACTAGCTATAATGGAATTGTTTTAAGATGATTTTGGCTGTTTTAATTGTATTTATGCGTTGATTGTGAGCCACCCTGAGCCTGCATTTGCGGGGAGGGCAGGGTATAAAGGAGATGAATACAAATAAATAAATAAACAGGACACGTGACGGACTTGCGTTGTTCTCGATTCCAGATTATGAAGGCCTCCTTGCTTGTAGAGGAGGAGGATTTGGACCTGATCCTGGATCGTGGTTTTGGCAGGCAGCTGACCCCCGCGGACACCCCCCGGGCGATCTGTTCTCCTAGAGTCCCAATCTCCTCTGCGTCGCGAGGACAGAAAAGCCGTCCCTCAGGTATGAGTCTGCCTGCGCCCTCGCCGAGGAGTTCTCCGAATGGCAGTTGTGGCTTGGAGGTGGATTGTTGACTCATTTAAGGACCGGATGTTTGGCAGTTGACTTCTTGCCAGTCAGACTGTCCTGTTGCAGCAAGTCCTTCCTTAAATCTGAACCCAGCTGCAACTATTCAAGAGCTTGTTTACGGCAGTCCTGAGAGAGACCAAAAGCTCGGAGCATTGAAGCTTTTCATGCTTAAGAGAAGCGTAGGCCATTTGCTTCTGGAGATGCTGTTGACCGCTTGACACACCTGTCTATCTCTTGATGACATCAGCATAAAGGGAGGGAGGCGTCACACACCTTCAGGCCCCCGGCTTTGCTGTGGTGGTTGCCCCCGTGTTCATGTTGACGGACATGCTTGTGTGAACCATTCCTGTCACTGGCTCTGACTAGAGATGTAAAATTTCCGAAAATTTTGAAGCTCGGAAAAAAACCCGTTTTCCCCCCAGTTTTTTTCGGGGGGGAAACGGAAATTTTCAGAAAAATTGAAAAAAATGCTACATTAGCATTTCTTTTGTCTTTTCTAGATTGAAAGTCATTCTGTTACTTTAGGAACATAAAATATGACTATGGACATTTTTACTCAGCATGAAATTATCACAACTAGCATATTAAAAATAGAGTGTATCCAAACAATTATTACAAACAGAATACCCACCCCACATGCAAAAACAAAACTGAAACCTTTTTCTTCTGACAATAGCACCTCCTAAAGGAAGAAATGCATCTTGTTCTTGCATTGGAGAGTTCAGTTTGTAACCTAGGACTTGCTTGTCCTCAGTGCACAGAAATTAGATTAATCTGATGCCATACATATTTTTTAGAAATGATTTGGAAAATATTTGAACACCTTGTCTTAAAATATTTTATTCCTCATGTTAAAATAAAATGTTCCATAATCAATTTTCTTTTTTTCAATTTTTCCAATTTTTCGGGGGGAAAACAAAAAAGGCTTCAGGAAAAAAACGGGGGGAAACGTTCCCCCCCCCGAATTTTTCCGATTTTTTCCCCAGGCCTTCACATTTCTAGGCCTGGACTTCCTTGGTCGTCTTCCATCCGTGTACTAACCAGGGCTGACCTTGCTTAGCTTCTGAGATCTGGTGAGATCGGGCCAGCCTGGGCCATCCAGATCATGACAAAAGGCATACAGAGGCAGTTTTCCATTACCTGCCTCTGCGTAGCAACCTTGGACTTCCTTAGTGGTCTCCCATCCAAGTACTCACCAGGGCCAACCTGACTCAGCCGCTGAGATCTGCCAAAATTGGGCTAGCCCGGGCTGTCCTTGTCAGAGCGATTGCCAATACGGTTAGCAAATGAGTCCCTGCTTGTCTTGATCTACGGCAGCCCTAGGAGTGTCTTTTCCTCTGCGTCTCGAGTCTTTGAAGTTGCCTCTTTAAAGAGGGACCCTTTCCCCCTGTCTCTGCCTCTTTTAGCTGGCGGGCTGCTGCAGTCAAGACTCTTGAACGGATCCTTCCTCCATCCAGCCGCTTCCCTCCAAGACGGCCGCAGCCTGAGGACTACCTCGCTCGGCGGCGCCCCGTCTGTGCCACCGTGGCCCACGCTCTCTCCGCTCGCTCCCACCATCACAGTACCCAGTTCTGCGCCCGACGTGCCGTTGAAAGTAGTGGGCGTCCGCAGGCAGCCCGGCCTGGTGCCCCTGGAAAAATCGGTCGCCTACGGGAAAGGAAAGCTCCTGATGGATATGGCGCTCTTCATGGGGCGCTCCTTCCGCGTGGGCTGGGCACCCAACTGGACCCTGGTCCATAACGGGGAGCAGCTAAGCCACTCAAGCGATCAGGCAGACAGCCCCGACGAGTCCCTGGAGTATGGATTCCTGCCTGCACCCTTTGCTCCTAAGCAGTGAGTCTTGGGGCTGAGGGTCAATTGGTTATGGGGTCCAAAGGGGTTAAATGGGTTACGGGGTCTGAAGGGGGTTGGCTCGGTCTGGCGACAGAGAGCTCCTGCAGTAGAGGCAGCACGGAATCTGTGTGGGCGCCACGAGGTAGGGAGGAAAACCGCGTGCCCTCTTCCTGCCTGCCGCCTACCACCAAGTGTCCTGAGAGCCAGTGTGGTGTAGTGCCCTCACCTGGAGGACTGTCCAGTTCTGGGCACCACATTTTAGGAAGGAGGTTGACAAGCTCGAGCGTGTCCAGAAGAGGGCAACCAGGATGGTGAGAGGGTTGGAATCCAAGTCTTAGGAGGAAAGGCTGAAAGAGTTGGGTCTGTTTAGCCTGGGAAAGAGAAAGCTTAGAGGGGACATGACTGCAGTCTTCAAGTATTTGAAGGGCTGTCATGTAGAAGACGGAGTGGATCTATTCTCTCTTGCTCCGGATTGCAAGACTAGGTCTAATGGGTGGAAATTACAAGGGAGTCGTTACTGGCTAAATATCAGGTGGGACTTCCTAAATGGTAAGGGTGGTTGAGCAGTGGAACAGACTGCCTCGGGAGGTGGTGGATGCTCCTTCGCTGGACATTTTCAAGCGGAGGCTGGACGGCCATCTTTCGGGTATGTTGTAGGGCATTTGGCTATGTGCCTGCAAAGTGCAGGGGGTTAGACTAGATGACCTGCAAGGTCCCTTCCAACTCTAACATTCTGTGATTCTATGATTCTAGTGGCTAGAGTGGAAAACTAGGACCCTGGGCGACCTGGGTTCGGATCCCCACTTCTGCCGTGGAAGCTCACTGGGTAACTTTGGGCCGCTTGCAAACTCAGCCTGGCCTACTTCACAGGGTTGTTATTGTGAGAGAATGGAGGCGTGGGGAACGATGTTCTAAGACAGTTCAAGTCCCAGTGAGGGGAGCAAAGTAGGCTACAAATGAGATGCAAATGCATCATCCTGCTCCTTCATAAGCTGCCGCTGTGTATTTTGAGAACAAACCAAAGTACCTGTTTCCTCATTGGTAGCCGTCTCCCCTCTTTGAACACGGCTGTAGAGTGACAGAAGGCTTTGAGAGCGCATGAAGAGAGACACTTTTGGACACTTGTTCGGAAGGAATCCCTGCCAGCTGTAGGGAATAAGTACAGGCCGTGGCTGTGCACCTGTTGGGGGAGGGGCCATGGTTCAGTGGCAGGAGGTGATGTGGAAGACCTCTGCCCAAGACCCTGGAGAACTATGGGGAGGGGCTGTGGCTCAGTGGTAGAGTCTCTGCTTGGCATGCAGAAGGTCCCTAGTTCAATCCCCGGCATCTCCAGTTCAAAGGACCAGGCAGGAGGTGATGGGAAAGGCCTCTGCCTGAGACCCTAGAGAGCTATGGGGAGGGGCTGTGGATCCGTGGAAGAGCCTCTGCTTGGCATGCAGAAGGTCCCAGGTTCAATCTCCAGCAGCATCTCCAGTTAAAAAGAGCAGGTACTTGGTGATGATAAAGACCTCCACCTGAGACCCTGGAGAGCTGTAAAGAGGGGCTGTGGCTCAGTGGATGAGCCTCTTCTTGGCCTGCAGAAGGTCCCAGCTTTAGTCCCCGGCATCTCCACTTAAAAAGACCAAGCAGTAGGTGATGTGAAAGACCTCAGCCTAATACCCTGGGGAGCCGCTGCCAGTCTGAGTAGACATGATGGACCTATGGTCAGATTCACTGTAAGGAAACTTCGGCTGAGTGGGTGGGTGTTCACTGCATACATTGCCACCACTGTCCCCGGTCTATACATGAGGCTGGAGTTTTCCTAATTGCACACAGAGGCAGAAAGGGTTCCTGGATAGCTCCTCTTGATAACAGTTGTCACTGGACAGCTGTTCATCCCATCCCACCCCCATTCTGTGTTCTTGGTGTGTTAAACAGGTTCTCAGAGTCCCCCTTCAAAGTTCACATGGAGAAGTTGAGTTTGGAAGGAAAGACCGTGGATGGGGACCAGCAGTTGTACCTCGTTCCGCTGGAGATCAAGCTAAAGCACAGCACCGTTCACATGGATGAGCAGTGTCCTTTCCTGGCCCCCAACCCCGGAGTAACAGCTGTCCACGAATACGCCGCATGGGCCAGAGAGGCATCTGGAGACCCAGAGGAGAGTGAAGGTGAGCACTAAAGCAGCACATGGCGCAAACTGATTGGAAGAGATCTGAAAGGAGCATCCTGCCGGTTCCTGTCCCTGGAAGCACCGGGGCAAAAGTGGTCTGTCACAGGGTGGCTTGTTCCAGCAGGTTCCTTTCATTTCCTGGACCAGTGAGTGAGCCTGAGGTCCCAGGAAGCTTTAGTAGGTCTCTTTCAGCCGCAGCAGGCATCTCTTAAAGTTCAGGAGCCCCTGCCTCATAGGAGGCGCAAAAAGGCATTTCTGGCAAAGCTTGGCCCAGTCAGGTGGCATCTGGACAGAATGTGGCATAAGCTTTTTATGGAGATAGAGCAAGATGGGTAGCCTTGTTTGGTGTAGCCAGTTTGGTGTAGTGGTTAAGTGTGCGGACTCTAATCTGGGAGAACCAGGTTTGAATCCCCACTCCTTCACTTGCACCTGCTGGATGACCTTGGGCAAGCCATAGTTCTGTCACAGCTGTTCTCGAAAAAGAGCAGTTTCTGTCAGAGCTCTCTCAGCCCCACCCATCTCACAGGGTGTCTGTTGTGGGGAGGGAAAGGGAGAGGAGTTCTTCTTCTTCTTCTTTTTTGTCTGTAGCAGTAGAAAAGAGCAAGAGTACAGTATAGGGGTGTGCAAAAAAGAATTAATCATGTTTTCCCAAATTCGGGTCTATTAGACCCAAAAAACATCAGAATTCCAGAATACCAGTATTGGTTTGGTATTCGGGTAAATATTCGGGAAAGACGAATTTATTCGGCTGCATTATACCCTATGGGGATGGAGAATTTCACTCGTCAAGTCATGCTGAATTCAAAAGGCATTTAAAGTTTAAATGCGTTTAGTTCATTCGCCACTGGCATGACTCGGCAAGTGAACTGAAGGCATTTTGCAGTTCACCCAGTGCGACTCAAGAGAGTGAACAGAAGGCATTTAAACTTTAAATGCCTTCTAACTCTGCCTGAATAAAAGCTGAATAATATCGGCCTTTATTTGGCGTGGTCGTTTTGGTAGCCGAATTAGATTGTCAAATACCAATAGGGTATTTTTTTAAGTATTTATTCGGCTCAGTATATACCAGGCACACACCCCTAGTCCAGTAGCACCTTCAAGGCTAACAAAATTTGAGACAAGGTATGAGCACTGACTCACGAAGGTTTGTACCCTGCCACAGATTTTGTTTGTCTTTAGGATGCTACTGGACTTTGGTTCTTTTCTACTGCATCAGCTTTACGTTAGGCAGTAGCCTCTTTTGAAAAACCAGAGGTCCTCCAGTCCAGACCCATTAGAAGGTGGGATGATATGCTCACCGGCCTCCCCAGGGTCGGGCTGCAGCTGGCCACAGGGGGCCTTGTGGAAGACTCTGTTGATGCCATGCAATAGAGATCTCCAAAGGGAGGGATCCCCGCCTGCCCCGTGTTTTTGGAGAGTTGAGTGGAGCCTTTCCTGGCCCCCGGCCCCCAGAGGAACAGCCACCCACAAATAACGCCGGATGGGTTAGAGAGGCATCTGGAGACCTGGAGAGAAGGTGAGGTGGGGCTTTTGCCCAGCACAGCTTCTGATCGGCCCCTGGAGATTCGATCGGCTGCACAGATCTCCTTAAAATGTTGCATTGGCAGAAGTTGGCCACCGAAGCACAGGGACCATTCGTGGCTGGCTCCGCCTTCCGCTGCAGCCATTTTGTGGCTCTGCCCGCCGTGGTCAGAGTCCCACAGCACTCAGGCTCGACAACGTTCCTTAGAAGGATCCAGGTTTGTCGAGTTCAGTAGTAGCAGGTCATCCGTACGTACATCCTGCGCAAAAGCTTAACCCGCCAGGTGGGAGGGGAAAAGGTATACTACGTTCAAAGCAAGAGGTCTTCTGACGGTCAGGCCAGTCGGAGGTGCTCATGACGACAGGTTCCCAGGAAAGGAGAGAGCGCAAAGCATCGAGGACCGGAAACCAGCTAAGGGCCAGTGAGCGGAGAGAAAGCTAACATGCCCGGTCAGTAAGATGTTCACCCATCGGACCCCCTTCCCCCCTCCCTCACTATGGCAGCGTAGCTGACAACCGCCACGTGTCAGAAATCCAGAGGTGCCCACAGGCTCCGAAAGGTCGGGGACCCCTGCCCTAGAACTGGCGGGGGGGGGGGGGGGGGGGCCAAGGGGGGGGGGGGAAGCGTCCCTGTAACGATTCCTTGTTTTTGTGTGTGCGTCTCTCTTAAAAGTTTGGTTGGTTGCATGACGGTGGTAGATAGACTAGAGTGGTTGAGAGAGGCAAGTGTGGTGTGATTGGTAGTTGACAGAGAGGGGGAGGGGTTTTGGAAGTGAAAATGAGTGGATGAGTATGTATGTCAGTCAGGAGTGACAGTTACAGGTGGACAGTTGATAAGTTAAGTTAGTTCTGTTCTGTGTGTGGGGGAAGTCAGAAGCAGACCTGTGTGGAATAAGTTAGTTCTGTGTTGAAGCAGTTAAGAACAGCTGAGGTTGTTCTGAGAGAAAGGATAAGAGATCTGAGGGCTGAGTCTATGAAAACGTAAAGTTTAGGTGAAGAAATGTTTATAGTAAAGTCTGGGTGATATAACAGACTGGAAAGAGACAGCGAACCTATATGGCATGGAGATAAACAAGTGATACAAAGTCACATGAAAAGATCCCTGTCTGTAAGGGAGCAGATTGTGTGTGATACACCAAGCAATTGTTCAGTCCCTCCCTCCCGGGGGCTGAAGCGCCTTCCGCGGCAGAGCAGAGGCCTTCAGCTGATCCCGCGATGCTCTCTTCCCGGCAGTGGTCAAGCACTGGTACCTGGTGTGGACCTTGTGCGAGGCGCTCTGGGGGCGGCTGAAGGAGCTGGAGGCCCGCCCGGGGGAGCCCAGCGAGTACATCGTGGCCCTGGAGCGGCGGAAGGCCTTCTCCCAGTGGCTCTCGCAGACGGCTTCCGAACGGATCGAGGACGAGGTCTCTCTCAGCCAGCACCACAGCCCGGCCGAGGCCGTCTTCAGCTACCTGACCGGGAAGCGGATCAGCGAAGCCTGCGGGCTGGCACAGCAGTCGGGTAAGAGGATGCCTTCTCACCTTGTCCTGAGAAGCCGGGGGGGGGGGGCTGGGGGGAGAAACCAGTGCTCCTTCTAAGCTGCGGAGTCTCGTGAGCAAAAATCCTACTTTGTGAGCGACCGGGATTAAAACTGTGAGCGAGCGATTTGGCTGCCGTGTCAGTCAGTTTGCTCTTCTGGAGCCCCATCCTTCTTGAGCGAAGACAAAAATGTGTGAGCGGGAAGCTAAAAAACTGTGAGCTAGCTCACACTAACTCAGCTTAGAAGGAACACTGGTCACCAGCAATGCTCCCCCTAAGCTGTGGAGTTGTGTGAGCAAAAATCCTACTTTGTGAGCTACTGGCATTTTTTAACTATGTGTTTACTGTTTTAACCTTGGCACATGGTGCCCTTGTTAGCCGCCCTGAACCTTCAGGGTAGGGCGGGATATAAATTCAAATATAAAAAAAATAAATAAATATTAAAGCTGTGAGCAAGTGATTTGGCTCCCGCATCAATCGGTTTGCTCTGGAGCCATCCCTTCCTGGGCTGAGATAAACAAATGTGTGAGCTGGAGGCTAAAAACCTGTGAGCTAGCTCACACTAACTCAGCTTAGAAGGAACACTGGTCACCAGCAATGCTCCCCCTAAGCTGTAGAGTCTCATGAGCAAAAATTCTACTTTGTGAGCTACTGGCATTAAAGTTGTGAGCGAGCGGTTTGCCTGCTGCATCAATTAGGTTGCTCTGGAGCCATCCCTTCCTGAGCTGAGATAAATAATGTGTGCGCTGGAGGCTGAAAAACTGCGAGCTGGCTCGCACTGACTCAGCTCAGAGGGAACACTGGACGGGACACACTGATTCAGTAGCAGGGCATTTGCTTTGCACACAGAAGGTCCTGGGCTCAGTTGCTGACAGTCTCCAGTTGAAAGGACTGGGCAGTATCTAATGTGAAAGGTCTCTTCAAACTGAGCTGCTCGTGAGGTGCTGCCCATCCAAGTAGACAGTACTGACTGTCACGGACCTGGGGTCTGATTCAGTATTAGGCAGCTTCATGTGTTTGGGGAGGGGCCGTGGATCAGTGGCAGAGCATCTCGGCATGCAGAAGGTCCTGGGCTCAGTTCCCGGTACCTCTAGTGTTTTTTAAAAGGGCCGGTCAGTAGGTGATGTGCAAGACCCCTCTCTGCCTGAGCCCCCGGAGAGCCGCTGCCAGTCTGAGTAGACAAGATTGATTTTGATGGACTGGGGGTCTGATTCATTAGAAGTCAGCTCCATGTGTGCTCATGCTTGCGGAGGGGCTGTGGCTCAGTGGCAGAGCCTCTGCCTGGCATGCAGGAGGTCCCAGGTTCAATCCCCGGCATCTCCAGTCAAAAGGATCAGGCAGTAGGTGATGGGAAAGACCTCAGCCTGAGACCCTGGAGAGCTGTAAAGAGGGGGCTGTGGCTCAGTGGCAGAGCCTCTGCCTGGCATGCAGGAGGTCCCAGGTTCAATCCCCGGCATCTCCAGTCAAAAGGATCAGGCAGTAGGTGATGGGAAAGACCTCAGCCTGAGACCCTGGAGAGCTGTAAAGAGGGGGCTGTGGCTCAGTGGCAGAGCCTCTGCCTGGCATGCAGGAGGTCCCAGGTTCAATCCCCGGCATCTCCAGTCAAAAGGATCAGGCAGTAGGTGATGGGAAAGACCTCAGCCTGAGACCCTGGAGAGCTGTAAAGAGGGGGCTGTGGCTCAGTGGCAGAGCCTCTGCCTGGCATGCAGGAGGTCCCAGGTTCAATCCCCGGCATCTCCAGTCAAAAGGATCAGGCAGTAGGTGATGGGAAAGACCTCAGCCTGAGACCCTGGAGAGCTGTAAAGAGGGGGCTGTGGCTCAGTGGCAGAGCCTCTGCCTGGCATGCAGGAGGTCCCAGGTTCAATCCCCGGCATCTCCAGTCAAAAGGATCAGGCAGTAGGTGATGGGAAAGACCTCAGCCTGAGACCCTGGAGAGCTGTAAAGAGGGGGCTGTGGCTCAGTGGCAGAGCCTCTGCCTGGCATGCAGGAGGTCCCAGGTTCAATCCCCGGCATCTCCAGTTAAAAGGACCAGGCAGGAGGTGATGGGGAAGACTTCCTCTGCCTGAAACCCTGGAGAGCCGCTGCCAGTCTGAGTAGCCAATACCAGCCTAGAGGCGCTAGTGGTCTGATTCAGTGGACGGCTCCCTTTGCTTTTGGGTGACACGTGGACACACCCTGTGAACAGAACAATAGCCAGGGTCAGAACGGTTGTACAGAGTTTACCATATCTGATGATTGTGGGCTCCTTAATATATGCAGGCCTGATTGACAGCAAAAGTTTATAACTGTTATTTGGAGCAGGACAAATTTAGAGTCCAGTAAGGCACCTTTAAGACCAACAAAGGTTTATTCGAGGTATGAGCTTTTGTGTGCAGGCACACTTTTTCAAATACATTAGAATGGCAGGTAAGCTTCAAACTCATAGACGGGCTGAACGGCAAATTGACATGTAGCAATGATGAAGATGTGCAAAGACAAACTAAATAGCAAGCTAAGGTTATAAGGTCAACCGTTGTAAAGCAATAACTGAAAATAGCAGATAAATGTGTAAAGGTATCTTTTCTAATTGTGGGTAGTAAACGCTCTCAATTCTCTCCTCTCAAGCGTGGTCACTTAACAGCATTATTTGTTTTTTGAGATGGATGCAGCAAAATCCCAATATTGCTTGCATTACATTCAGTATTCTAAGGCCAAAGAAGACGGGGACGGCAAAGGATGAGATGGTTAAGACAGTGTCATAGATGCAACGAACATGAAATTGAGCAAACTTCAGAGGATGGCGGAAGACAGGAAGGCCTGGCGTGATCTGGTCCATGGGGTCGCAAAGAGTCGGACTCAACTGTGCGACTGAACAACAACAAATAGTCCTTCTTGTTGAGAATACATATATAGGGAGGACTGAATGAGTTAGCATATATAATGAGATAAGAAACCAATATCCCTGTTGAGTCCTGGGGAGGTTTTTGTTCCAAGTATTGTAATAACTTGTAATTTAGCAATTTCGCTTTCCATTCTGTTCTTGAAGTTCCTGGTTACCCATTGAATGACCTAGAAGGTTGAAGTGTTCTCCTACAGGTTTCTCAATCTTGTGATTCCCAATATCAGATTTGTGTCCATTTATCCTTTGGCATAGGGTTTGCCCTGTTTGCCCTATGGAGAGAACCAAAGGGCATTGTTGGCATTGAATGGCACATGCAGTGTTAGAAGATGAGCAAGTGAATGAGCCTCTAAGGGTGTACTTGATGTTGTGTTGTCTGGGTGTATGTTGCAATGATTGCGTTGTCTGGGGATATGTGGCAGCAAAGTTGGCATCTGGGTTTATTGCAAGCACTGGTCCCAGTGTCCATGTTCAAATTATTTTATTTATTATTCAACTTATACCCCGCCCTCCCCGCAACGCAGGGTCAGGGCGGCTTACATTCGTTAAAACATTGTTTGTTGTTGTTGTTCAGTCGCGCAGTCGAGTCCGCCTCGGTATTCTTCACATAACTGGCCCTCAAGGCCAGGAGTTGGTGGTGATAGTGGGGGCGGCTCCTAGTCGAGAGCCTGGCGGAAGAGCTCCGTCTTGCAGGCCCTGCGGAAATGTGCAAGGTCCGGGAGCTCATTCCAACAGTATGGAGTCGCCACTGAAAAGGCCCTGACCCACTGAATTAGATGTTGCATTATTGTGGGTGAGGAGCTGTTTGCGATCGGGGGGCCTGTCTGTAAGAAAAGGTTCGCCCCACAGTACTTGTGAAAGAGAATGGTCCTTATCCGGTAGAAGTTGTAAGTCCTTGACGATGCGCTGAACTGTTTTGAGCTGAGAGCTGCATGTGACCACTAGGGGTGTTCTACTATTGTCCCTTTGGGGCCTGTCTCGTAACAGGTTTTCCTCTGGGTATCATTCCGGCGCACGGGAA
>NW_015177116.1:125189-132198 GCF_001447785.1 Gekko japonicus
CTTTCTCTTCTAGGGGACCACAGGCTGGCGCTGCTCCTTTCCCAGCTGGTGGGCAGCCAGGAGGTTCGGGAGCTCATGGCCATGCAGTTGGCAGACTGGCACCAGCTGCAGGCCGACTCCTTCATCCAGGAGGAGAGGCTGCGCATCTTTGCTCTCCTAGCTGGCAAGCCGGTGAGTGGCAGACGTGAAAGCCAGGAAAGGTCGTCGCAGGTGCCCCTTGAAGGCTCCTGTCCCTTTCCTTCCCTTAGCATGAACTCTGTACCCTGGTTGGTTGGGCTCAGCTTAGAGATGTAAAATTTCCGGAAATTTTGAAGCTCGGAAAAAACCCCGGTTTACATTAGCATTTTTTTTTGTCTTTTCCAGATTGAAAGTCATTCTGTTACTTTAGGAACATAAAATATGACTATGGACATTTTTACTTGGCATGAAATTATCACAACTAGCATATTAAAAATATAGAGTATCCAAACAATGATTACAAACATCTTGTTCGTGCATTGGAGAGTTCAGTTTGTAACCTAGGACTTGCTTGTCCTCAATGCACAGAAATTAGATCAATCTGATACCATATATATATATATATATTAGAAATGATTTGGAAAATATTTGAACACCTTGTCTTAAAATATTTTATTCATCATGTTAAAACAAAACGTTCCATAATCAGTTTTTTTTCTTTTCTTTTTTCAATTTTTCCAGTTTTTCGGGGAAAAAACAAAAAAGGCTTCAGGAAAAAAACAGAAAAAACCCATTTTTTCCCTGAATTTTTCCGTTTTTTTTCCGGGCCTTCACATCTCTAGCTCAGCCCCTGAACCCTGGTTGGTTGGGCTCAGCCTCCGGGACAGGCGTCCGACTGCCCCGAGCTGCCTTTTGCAGGCTCCCGGTGGAAGGTTCGCCTGCCCCCGGCCCCAGCCAGCTGCGCCTCAGTCCTTCCATTCCTTCTGTAGGTGTTGCATTTGTCCGAGCAGAGAAGCATCAACGTCTGTTCCCAGCTGGACTGGAAGCGCACTGTTGGTGTCCACCTCTGGTACCTGCTTCCCTCCACGGCACCGCTGTCCCAGGCCCTTGGCATGTACGAAGCTGCGTTCCAGGTAAGCGGCAGATGTGGCTTTGCCGATCTGGAGCTAAAAGTGTAGGGCTGGTTCAGTTCTGCAGACCGCAACATGCTGAGGTTGTAGCAGCCATTATTTGAAGGAGAACCATAGGCACACACGGACTGCTACATAATCTCCATTCTATTTGACAGTTTGGAATCAGAACTCTATGGCCAGTCCCCAGGAGCATAAAGCAGATGTTCTAAATGTCACAGGTCCAAAAGCTCATGTGAAGTCATCAGAATTCTTGAAGTGGCAAGCTACAATCTCAGCATGCCACATGCACATGGTAACTCCAGAGCCAGTTTGGTGTTGTGGTTAAGAGCACGGACTCTAATCTGGGAGAACCCGGTCTGATTCCCCACTCCTCCACATGCAGCTGCTGTTGTGGCCTTGGGTCCTTTACAAGTTCTCTCAGAGCTGATTAAAAGAGATATCAAGTATCTGACGAAGGAAGTGTTGACTCAAAAGCTTAAAGAGAGCCAGTTTGGTGCAGTGGTTAGGAGCGTGGACTCGTAATCTGGGAAAACCAGGTTTCATTCCCCATTCCTCCTCCACATGCAGCTGCTGGTGTGACCTTGGGTCAGTCCCAAGTTCTCTCAGAGCTGTTCTCTCAAGGGCAGTCCTCGAGAGAGCTCTCTCAGCCCCACCCACCTCACAGGGTGTCTGTTGTGGGGAGGGGAAGGGAAAGGAGTCTGTAAGCCACTCTGAGACTCCAAGTGAAGGGTGGGGTATAAAGTCAATCTCTTCTTCTCTTCCAAACAAACCAGTATGGCAGGTGAAAACAGGAATGTCTCCTCCTGTGATGACTCTATTGTCTGGACTAGATGGAAGGCCAGGAGGTCCCTGGACCCCCAGAGGGTCCGTTCCGTTCCGCCCGCTGCTGCTGCTGCATTTTATTCCTCAGTCTGTTTTGTTCCTCCAGGACTCCTCCGCATCGGATAAGTACGCTTGTTCTCCGCTGCCTCCATATCTGGAGGGCTCAGGCTGTGTGGTTGAGGAAGGCGATCCACAGCACTCCGTGCAGGACGTGTGCTTCCACCTGTTGAAGCTGTACAGCGACAGGTAACCTTTTGGAAAGATTTCAAGTACAAAGAATATGGGTTGTGCCGCAAAACTCATGATTAATGAATGGCACAGCATTTGTCCCCGATTCAAAAAAGTCCAGCATAGAGATCAATGGAGGGGATGGGGGTAACCTGTTTGGGGGCCCGTAGAACTGGACCACCTGGTCCAATGTTCTTCAAACTTGGCTGGTATCTTGGGGAGAGGCCCCAGCAGATTACCTGCGAGTTTGGAGCCTGTCCCTCAAACCCCCTCTCCTCCAGCCCCCAGAATATACCCTGTGTTTTTGCCATTGAATTCAATGGCCCATAGGATATAATGGGGCTGAAACTGACATTCGGCTGGCCCAAAGACATTCGGCTGGCCCAATCTGCTCCTACTGCCGAAATTGACATGCAGGAGTCTTTATCCCGGCCGAAATTGATTCTGCCCGATTTGGCTGAATCCAAATCAGGCCGAATTATTATTTTTTGCACACCCCTAGTGGCAACTGTGGACTTCCTGGGTGGTCTCCCATCCGAGGACTAACCAGGCCCGACCCTGCTTAGCTTCTGAGAACGGATGAGATCGGGCTAGCCCGAGGCCATCCAGGTCAGGGGCTAAGCATGCATTTCATCTTGGGCTGGGACAGCCTTGCAAGTCCCCCCCTCAGAGGTCTGTTTTTCCACCCAGAGCATTGCCATCCTGTTTTGCCGTGTGGAACGGGACTTTCAGGTGCTGTCCAAAAAAAGCAGCAGACGTTTAAGAGGCTGTGACCATGGTGGAGGGAGGGGCTGTGGCTCCGTGGGAGAGCCTCTGCTTGGCGTGCAGAAGGTCCCGGGTTCAGTTCCCGTCATCCCCAGGCAGGAGGCGATGTGAAAGACCTCTGCCTGAGACCCTGCAGAAACATAGACAGGGGCTGTGGCTCAGTGGCAGAGCCTCTGCTTGGCATGCAGAAAGTCCACCGGTTCAATCCCCGGCATTTCCTGCTAAAAAGGGACCAGGCAGGAGGTGATGGGAAAGACCCCTCTCTGCCTGAGACCCTGGAGAGCTATGGGGACGGGCTGTGGCTCCATGGCAGAGCCTCTGCTTGGTGTGCAGAAGGTCCCGGGTTCAGTTCCTGGCATCCCCAGTTAAAAGGACCAGGCAGGAGGCGATGTGAAAGACCTCTGCCTGAGACCCCGGAGAGCTATGGGGACAGGTTGTGGCTCAGTGGAAGAGCCTCTGCTTGGCATGCAGAAGGTCCCGGGTTCAGTCCCCAGCATCCCCAGTTAAAAGGACCAGGCAGGAGGCGATGTGAAAGACCCCTGCCTGAGACCCCGGAGAGGCACTGCCAGTCTGGGTAGAGACAGGACTGACCTTGCCCTGAGTAGTCAGGATAAAGCCGCTCCACGTGTTTATGTGACCACCTGCAGGCCTGGCTAGAGCCCTGATCCCTGGTGTGGCTTCCTTCCCAGGTGCTATGACCTCCATCAGCTGCTGGACCCTCGGAGCATCACGGCCAATCCCTTAGACTATCGCCTCAGCTGGCACCTCTGGGAAGTGCTGCGTGCCTTGAATTACACCCACTTGTCGGAGCAGTGCCAGGGCGTGCTGAATGCCAGCTACGCGGCCCAGCTCGAGAGGGAGGGGCTGTGGGAGTGGGCGGTCTTCGTACTCCTTCACACGCCCAACGCACAGTAAGTCTGGAGTCCCGCAGCAGAGCCGCGTACTTCCGTGCTATAAAACGGCTCAAGCCATAGGTCTGTTCTCTTCCTTACCCTTTGGGGAGGGGCTGTGGCTCAGTGGCAGAGTAACTGCTTGGCCTGTAGAAGGTCCCCTGGGTTCAGTCCTCCAGCATCTCCCGTTGAAAAGGACCTGGCAGGAGGTGACTCCAAAGACCTTTCACTGCCTGAGACCCTGGAGAGCCGCTGCCAGTCTGAGTAGGCAATACTGACCTTGAATGGAACAGTGGTCTGATACGAGGCAGCTTAAGGGATCATGTATCCCTCACAGCCATAAAATGGGGGTATCTTCTAAAACTGGGAGTCTGATTTCTGGCAGACTTTATCCATCACTCATTTAAGTGATTTGAGGGACTTCCGGTCTATGGTGGCGCGCTAGCAGACTCTCCTCCCGGACCTCCCGGGGGTGAGGCTGCGCTCCTGCCGAAGGAGGGGGTGCGCAGGCTCGCTTACCCCCCCAGAGACCCGGGGAAGGGACTCTGGCCATGGAACTTCTAAGAGGTTGCCTCTTCGAGGGCGGAATGCCGGAGAATTGAGGCACCTCTTCGTTCCGACGGTTCTACGTGCTGTGAGAGATTTAGTGACGTTGACCGGGGCAAGCGTGGGAGATCGAGCATCAGAAATGAAGCTGAAAGCAAGGTCGAATGACCAATTATGAACGTGAGTCAGCTTTAAAGCGTTTTTAAAGGGAAAAAGCTAGCTCCCCACCCCACTGAACAGGAAAAAGGCGAGCGGGGGAGGGACGCCTCCCAAGCACATGAATTTTTGAGCGACTGAGGGGGGGAGTGGAAGAAAATGCGAAGAAAACTGTTGAGAAGTACTTAACAAAGCGAATCTAAGCGGTCAAGTGCACATTCAGAGACTTGTAAAGAGTGATTCGGGTGGGTAGCCGTGTTGGCCTGAAGCAGCAGAAAACAGTTCAAGTCCGGTGGCACCTTTTTTTAATTCAAAGCGTCAGCTTCCGTATGCAAGCACACTTCCTCGGCTACATTGAAATGGAAGTTGCCAGTCCATACATATAGGGAGAAGGTGGGCAGCGAACTAGCCTAAGCGTTAGAAAAGATGTTGCACTGACGCAAGGACCAAACTGGGAGAACAACAAGCTTTAGTCGATGTGGTCACCATCTGTTTGGGTTTAATTCTGGAGAGAAGACAGTGAAGGAAATAAATATGTCTACGTTGGAGATTCCCCCCCCCCCCAAATCAGTTTTATTCAATTTTCTCATTAACTCATTAACATTATGCAAGATAGGCATATACATATAATTAACATATTTTTCGTTATACATACAAAAAGTGCCTTAATCAGTCTAATCTATACTGTGGTGAGGATTTTTTCTGTACAGATCATACTATATATCAAACTGTGTAAAGGTAAAGGTTCCCTTGCTCGAAAGCCAGTCGAGTCCGACTCTAGGGTTGCGGTGCTCATCTCCGTTTCAGAGCCGAAGAGCCAACGCTGTCTGAAGACGTTTCCGTGGTCATGTGGCCGGCATGACTAAACACCAAGGCGCACAGAACGCTGTTCCCTTCCCACTGAAGTGGTACCTATTTATCTACTTGCAATTTCTTGCTTTCGAACTGCTAGGTTGGCATCAAACTGTGTATTGTGCTATAAACGCTGCAAAAGGCGAAGAGTACCTATTACATCGGGTATTGAATCTTTGGTAGTTAGGTATGATAAGATAGAAGACCATATACATGTAGTGTCATTGTGTTCTCCTTTGGGTTTGATTTGTTTAAAGATATCTGTGTTTTTTCCCCATTAAGTATAGATTCCGTAATTTCTTGTACCAGAGGTTTACGTTCAGAGTGTTTTGGGACTTCCATGTGGATGCAATTGCGGTTTTAGCTGCAAACAGTAATAGGCTGATTCTTTTCTTAAGTGTTAGAGATAGAGCAGTTTCGTCTCTGAGATTCAAGAGTAGTGCTTCTGGGGTTTTGTCTGTTCTATGCTCAGTTACAGTCCTTATTTCCTCTATTATTTTGTCCCAGAAAGACGCTACGATAGGGCATTCAAACCAGCAATGTATGTAGTTACCTGTTTCTTTACATCCCCTCCAGCAAAGGCGACCGGCATTGCTGGAGATGTATGAAATTTGTTGAGGAGTTTTATACCACTGCATTGGATGGGCAGAGGTGCCCTTCTTAATGGTGGGATGCTGAGAGCGCGGCCCTGTTAGCTCCATCTGTCTTACCTCAAGCGTGGAGGCGGCCTTACAGCATCCTCTTCTTTGAGGTGGGGCGGTTGGTGGGGGGGCAGAGGAGAATACCCTGCAGAGCCAGTCAGGAGTCAAAGACCCCTCCCGATCCAGCTGCGTGGCTAACGTGTTGCTTTCCCCACGGCGTGTCCCCGCTAGCGTTCGCGAGAGGGCGGTGCGGGAGCTCTTGAGCCGTCACTGCATGCTCTCTGAGACGCCGGACTCCTGGGCCAAGGAGACTTTCCTCATGGAGCGGCTGTGCGTGCCGCCGGAGTGGATCTACGACGCCAAGGCAGTGAGGGCCCGGATGCAGGGGGACAACCACAAGGAGGCCCTGTTCCTGTCCAGAGCCGGGCACTGGAACCCGTGTCACAGGCTGGTCGTCAGGCACTTGGCGGCAGGTAAGGAAACCCAGGTCGGGCGCCCCGGGCTGTGTCGGCCCTGCCTCCTCCCCTTGAGCACGGCTTCCGGTCACCCTCCAGGGCCAGCAAGCCTCTTTCCTTCCAGCTCACAGTTCTTTAGCCTCCGGCTCACACGTTTTTGCCTCCGCTCAGGAAGGACGGGCTCCAGAGCGGTGTTCCCTCTAAGCTGAGTTAGTGTGAGCCAGCTCACAGTTCTTTAGCCTCCGGCTCACGGGTTTTTGCCTTCACTCAGGAAGGACGGGCTCCAGAGCGGTGTTCCCTCTAAGCTGAGTTAGTGTGAGCCAGCTCACAGTTCTTTAGCCTCCGGCTCACACGTTTTTGCCTTCGCTCAGGAAGGACGGGCTCCAGAGCAGTGTTCCCTCTAAGCTGAGTTAGTGTGAGCCAGCTCACAGTTCTTTAGCCTCCGGCTCACACGTTTTTGCCTTCGCTCAGGAAGGACGGGCTCCAGAGCGGTGTTCCCTCTAAGCTGAGTTAGTGTGAGCCAGCTCACAGTTCTTTAGCCTCCAGCTCACACGTTTTTGCCT
>NW_015177116.1:134660-165024 GCF_001447785.1 Gekko japonicus
CACAGTTCTTTAGCCTCCGGCTCACACGTTTTTGCCTTCACTCAGGAAGGACGGGCTCCAGAGCAGTGTTCCCTCTAAGCTGAGTTAGTGTGAGCCAGCTCACAGTTCTTTAGCCTCCAGCTCACACGTTTTTGCCTGCGCTCAGGAAGGACGGGCTCCAGAGCAGTGTTCCCTCTAAGCTGAGTTAGTGTGAGCCAGCTCACAGTTCTTTAGCCTCTGGCTCACGGGTTTTTGCCTTCGCTCGAGAAGGATGGGGCTCCAGAGCAAACTGATTTATGCAGCAGCCAAATCACTTGCTCATAACTTTGATGCCTGTAGCTCACAAAGCAGAATTTTTGCTCATAAGACTGCACAGCTTAGAGGGAACATTGGGGGCCAGAATGCAGGGGGGGGCTTCAGAGCATCAGGTGTCCCACTCCTGGCATTGCCGCCGCCAGCGTCTTAACACCTCCCCTTCGAAGACCTGGGGCGTGCCTCGTGAAAGAGTCGCCGTCCGCAGGCTCGGCCAGAAAGACGCCCCCGCTGAAGCCATGTCTCTTTCAGATGCCATCGTCAACGAGCAGTACACCTACCTGAAGGGGTTCTTGGAAGACATGGCCACCCCCGAGCACAGCCTCCTGATCCAAGACTGGGAGACGGAAGGGTTGGTTTTCCTGGACTACATCCGAGTCATCGAGATGCTCGGCAGGATTCAGCAGGTACACCGCCGGGCGGAGATGGCGGGTTCCGGAAAAGCACGGGCGGGTGGACATCCCTCCCGGGATGGCGGAGAGCAGAGCTTGGGGCACGTGGGGTGGGCGGAAGAGCACGCAGATCTCTTTGTATAATAGATAAGCAGTGCCACCCTCCACCCCACTGTGGCCCCACAAGCAGCTGCAGAAAAGAACATAAGAGAGAAGCCAGTGTTGGATCAGGCCAGTGGCCCATCCAGTCCAACACTCTGTGTCACACAGTGGCCAAAAATACCAGGTGCCACCAGGAGGTCCAGCAGTGGGGCCAGGACACCAGAAGCCCCTCCCACTATCGCTCCCCCCCCCCAGTACCAAGAAGACAGAGATTCCCTTTCCCCAGACCGAGAGCTCCTATCTATACCTTGTGGCTAAAAGCCCCTGATGGACCTCTGCTCCATATAAGAACATAAGAGAAGCCAACGTTGGATCAGGACGATGGCCAATCCAGTCCAGCACTCTGTGTCACACAGTGGCCAAAAAGACCAGGGGCCATCAGGAGGTCCAGCAGTGGGGCCAGAACCCCAGAAGCCCCTCCCACTGTTGCCCCCCCCTTTAAGCACCAAGAAGACAGAGCATCCCTTGCCCCAGCCTGTGAGTTCATACCTTTACCTTGTGCCTAAGAAATACCAGGGGCCATCAGGAGGTCCAGCAGTGGGGCCAGAACCCCAGAAGCCCCTCCCACTGTTGCCCCCCCCTTTAAGCACCAAGAAGACAGAGCATCCCTTGCCCCAGCCTGTGAGTTCATACCTTTACCTTGTGCCTAAGAAATACCAGGGGCCATCAGGAGTTCCAGCAGTGGGGCCAGGACACCAGAAGCCCCCTCCCACTGTTGACCTCCCGGGGGTGAGGCTGCGCACAGTCGCACAGTCAAGTCCGACTCTTTGCGACCCCAGGGGCCACATCACGCCAGGCCCTCCTGTCTTCCGTCGTGCTCCGGCGTTTGCTTGATTTCATGTTCGTTGCATATGGGACATCTTCCGACCTGAGAGGCTCACCTTCCGGCGTCATACCTTTTAGCCTTTTGTTACTGTCCGTGGGGTTTTCTTGGCAAAGACACTAGAGTGGGTTGCCATTTCCTTCTCCGGTGGATCACGTTTTGCCTGAGTTCTCTGCTGTGGCCGGTCCATCCTGGGGCGGCCCTCCATGGCATAGCCTGCAGCCTCATCGAACCACACAAGGCCCCTCGGCACGTCAAGGCAGTGATCCAAGGGAGAGTTAGTCGTTTTAGTTTATATCTGTCTGTCGGTCTGAAGCAGCGGAACAAAGTTAGAGTCCAGATGGCACCTTTAAGTCCAAGAAAGTTTTGTTCAAGGTATAAGCTTTCATGTGTATGTACACTTCTTCAGATAGAAGAGGAAGAAGAGATTGGATTTATACCCCCCCGCCCTTCACTACCCCAAAGGTGTCTCAGAGCGGCTCACAAACTCCTTTCCCTTCCCCTTCCCACAACAGACACCCTGTGAGGCTGAGAGAGCTCTGACAGAAACTGCTCTTTTCCAAGAACAGCTCTTATCAGAACTACGGGTTGCCCAAGGTCATCCAGCAGCTGCAAGGGGAGGAGTGGGGAATCAAACTCGGTTCTCCCAGATTAGAGTCCGCGCACTTAACCATTACACCAAACTGGTTCTTTATGCAGTAGCCAAATCACTTGCTCCCAACTTTAGAAAAAGAAGAAAAGAAGATTGGATTTATACCCCCCCGCCCTTCACTACCCAAAGGAGTCTCAGAGTGGCTTACAAACTCCTTTTCCCTCCCCTTCCCACAACAGACACCCTGTGAGCAGTGTTCCCTCTAAGCTGAGTTAGTGTAAGCTAGCTCACGGTTTTTTAGACTCCAGCCCACAGATTTTTGTCTTAGCTCAGGAAGGGCTCCAGAGCAAACTAATTTGTGCAGTAACTAAATTGCTTGCTCACAACTTGAAGGCCAGTAGCTCACAGAGCAGAATTTTTGCTCACGAGACTCCACAGCTTAGAGGGAGCATTGCCTGTGAGGTCAGTGGGGCTGAGAGAGCTCTTTATAGAAACTGCTCTTTTTCAAGGACAGCTCTTATCAGAACTACAGCTTGCCCAAGGTCATCGAGCCAGGTGTGAGTAGAGGAGTGGGGAATCAAACCCGGTTCTCCCAGATCAGAGTCCATGCACTTCACCACGACACCAGACTAACTCTTCTACACTGAACTGGCTCCACCAGTGGCTCCTACACCACACGTGCACACACAAGCTTCTACCCAGAACAAAACTTTGTTGGTCTTAAAGGTGCTGCTGGACTCAGACTTTGTTCTGTTAGGAGCTCTGTAAGCTCTTGGAGGATTGGCTACATTAAGGGGGTGTGGCCTAATATGCAAAGGAGTTCCTGCTACAAAAAGAGCCCTGCGATCAGACCGACATGGCGACCCACCTCAGTCTGTGCCTGCGTGTGTAGAAGTTTGTAGGCCACCATTTGGAACTGCTTGAGGACAAAGGTGCTAATGGCTCAGGGGGGGGGGTTCAGATGGAGCTGCTGTGATGGGGAGGGGGGGCTTATCCCCAGTGGAGTGATGCTCTCCTCCTCCTCCTCCTCCTCCTCCTCCTCCTCCTATTGTGTCTCCAGCTGGATTGTTCTGGGTACGAGCTGGAGGATTTGCACACCAGGGTGACGTCCCTCTGCAACAGGATCGAGCAGGTCCCCTGCCACAGCGCCAAGGACAGGCTGGCTCAGTCGGGTAAGGGTCTGCGCGCACGGTCCTTCTCGGGCGAGGGGGGGGGAGGGAGGGCCCTGGGCCTGGTTCGAGACGTCGTGGGGGCTCCAGGGTCCGACCCAGCACCGAAGCCCTGGTGTGTGGCCAGCAATGTTCCCTCTAAGCTGTGGAACCCTGTGAGCAAAAATTCTATTTGGTGAGCTACTGGCATCAAAGTTGTGAGCGAGAGATTTGGCTGCTGCATAAATTATTTGCTCCGGAGCCATCCTCCCTGAGCTAAGGCAAAAATGTCTGAGCTGGAGGCTAAAAAAACTGTGAGCTAGCTCACACTAACTCAGCTTAGAGGGAACATTGGTGGCCAGGTCAGCCCAGGGGGCTCGCTGGGGAGGAAAGCTCATGTGTGCCCCCCCGGGCCTGTGCAGAGAGTCCTCTGAGGCTTTGGCACGACTCCAGAAGGGCTTGTGATCCGTGCTCCCTGCGGAGTCCCGTGAGCAAAAATCCCTCTTTGTGAGCGCCTGGGCATTAAAGTGGCGAGCGAGCGATTGGGCTGCCGCATCGATCAGTTGTCTCCGGAGCCATCCCTCCCTGAGCTGAGACAAAAAACGTGTGAGCCGGAGGCTGAAAAACTGAGCCGGCTCACACTGACTCAGGTTAGAGGGGACCCTTGTTCTAACAGTGGCTGGGCTGTGAAGTTCGCTGGGTGACTGTGGGCAAGCGAAGGTCTCTCCGTCCAGCGCGCTTCCTGGGTGGGGCCGCCGTGAGGGTGGGCTTGCGGGTGGCCCTGGAGAAAGGGCAGGAGAGACGTCAGAACGGACGGACCTTCCACCCAGTTTGGTGTCATGGTTAAGTGCGTGGACTCTAATCTGGGAGAACCGGGTTTGATTCCCCACTCCTCCACTTGCACCTGCTGGGTGACCTTGGGTCAGTCACAAGCTCTGGCACAGCTGTCCTTGAGAAAGAGCAGTTTGTGTCAGAGCTCTCTCAGCCCCGCCCACCTCACCGGGTGTCTGTTGTGGGGAGGGGAAGGGAGAGGAGTTTGTAAGCCGCTCTGAGACTCCAAGTGAAGGGCAGGGTATAAATCCAATCTCCTCCTCCTCCACCCCGTAGCTGCAGGCAAAGGAAACGAGGCCTGTCCAGGAAGCGGAATAAAAGCTTAAATATTGGGGGGGGGGGTTAAAGACAAAGAATCTGAGCACCCCCACCTGCGTCTTCCTGTTTTCCACTCCTCGCCAGCAGGGTCCCAGCCAAGGCTCCCTCTAAGCTGTGGAGCTTTGTGAGCGAAAATTCTACTTTGGGAGCTGCCGGCATTAAAGCTGTGAGCGAGCGATTTGGCTACTGCATAAATTACTTTGCTCTGGAGCCCTCCTTCCTGAGCGGAGACAAAAACCTGTGAGCTGGAGTCTAAAATACTCTGGGCTAGCTCACACTCACTCAGCTTAGAGGGAACGCTGGAGACAGGAGGCTGGACTGGATGGACCCTCCCTGGTCTGATCCAGCAGGGCTCTTCTTATGCTCTTATTGGGGGAAGGCTTTGGCCTCCCTGCCCTGTTGTTGGCTGTCCGGAGGAACTGGTTGGCCACTGTGCGAGACAGGCAGTGCTCCCTCTAAGCTGCGGAGTCCTGTGAGTGAAAATTCTACTTTGCAAGCTGCCAGCATTAAAGCTGTGAGTGAGCGATGTGGCTGCTGCGTTATTTGCTTTGCTCCGGAGCCCTCCTTCCTGAGCAGAGACAAAAATGTGTGAGCCGGAGGCTACAAAACTGTGAGCCAGCTCACACTGGCTCAGCTTAGAGGGAACACTGTTTGTGATAACAAACTCTGAAACCCAGTCCACAGTGCTTTGCTCTTTTTTCACGGCAGGGCTCAGTTATGTGCCTGCAGAGACTTCTGTTGTCGCCTGTAGGTCGGGGTGGGTGGGTGTGTGTTTCCAGATAGAATGCCCGTCGTGTTGCTGACCGTGGGGTTTCTCCCACCTTTCTATCCCCCCCTCCCAGAGATGGCCAAGAGCATCGCCAACATCCTGCGCGTGGTGCTGAGCTTGCAGCACCCTCCGGACTCTGCCTCGGACTCCACCCCCGACGTCCAGAGGGTGCCCTTGCGCCTGCTGGCCCCCCACATCGGCCGGCTCCCCATGCCTGAGGACTACGCCCTGGACGAGCTCCGCGGCCTCACGCAGTCCTACCTGCGGGCCTTGACTGTGAGCCAGTGAGGCAAGTCTGCCTCTGGACGCGGGCAGGCCCGGTGATCCTCATTTCCGCTCGGGGCCCCAGTGTGCGGGGCTGGACTGGACACACACCCTCACCTGCCGCATAGGACCTCTTTCTGCCCGCCGACGCTCCTTGGCTGCCTCCCGCGTAACCACAGAATTGGAGCACACAGATCCGGCCGGGGGGGGGTGTCTCTCGAGCCGCTCGCCTTCCCCGGTGCTTTTTCTAGTGCTAATAAAGCCTTTGCTGCCGCCGAAGCCGGCTGGGGGTGCCCGTCGGGCCCGTGACCATCAGAATCGCCGAAGTGACGAGAAGAGTCATCGGGAGCCGCGCGCTCAGCACCACTTTCATCGGAGGGCTTCTTTTGGGCACGGGAGGGGGGGGGACGCTTGGGACGCGTCTCTGCGATTTCGGAGGGGAGGGAGCGTCTCCACCGTGCTCGTGCCCAAGGGGAGTGGGTCCGAGCCCAGCCGTGCAGTCCATGGGAGGAGGGACCTCTCCGCTCAGTGCCACGAGCCCAGCTTTGGCCAGGGAGGCAGCCCAAAGGGCCGAGCCCTCCATGGAGTGGGCGGGCGGGCCTTTTCTTCCGGGGGGGGGGGGGACGTGTGTGAGACATAAAAGGGCCTCGGGCTACCGAGAAGGGGGGGGGCTGGAGCGCTCCGCGTTGGAGACCGCAGCAGGTTTTCAGGGGCAGGGAATGGCAGCGGCTTCTGTCTGAGCGGCAGTGCCAGGCGGGCTCTCCTCGGCTGATGCCGGGACATGGCCTGCTCAGCTCAGCTCAGGCAGCAGCTGTCGGCCTGGCGGGGGGTGTGTGTCTCCCTCCCGGTGACGAGCCGCCTTGCGATGTGGTTCTGTCGCACTTGCAAAAAAGAGGGGCGGGCTTTGAGGGCAAGAGGCGGTTCGGCAAGAAGGCAACAGGAAGCCGGTCCCGTATGTCTTGTTTCCTTTGGGCCTCATAGCCGGAGTCGGAGCGAGGCGAGCTTGGGGGGAGGGCCGGGGGCGCGTGCGCGCGGGTGCGTCGAGTGTCAGCAGCAGGGGGGGTATGCATGAAGCTTCTGTAAAGGTTTTTATTAAGGAACTATAAATAAATGAATCCAGATTATTTTCGTCTCTGTTTTCTGGAAATACTTTCTAAGAAAAAAAAGAAATAAAACGTTTATAGCATTCTCCTGGTTGGTCTCTCTTCTTTCCCCTCCCTCGATTGGAAAAAAAAAAAACAGGAAAACCGGGATCGACTCACCAAAGAATATCTCCCAGCTCTGCTGCCCCATTGTCCCAAATAAAGGGGGGGAAAGCCAGTGTACAATGCCTGGGGCTGGTCTGGGCTCGCTTCGGGTTTTGCTTCTGTCCTCTCCCGAGCCCGTCACTGAAATATAATAAAGCAAGGGTGGCCAGGGGTCATTTCGTAGGAAAAGAGGTGCAGGAGCTCATTAGCATAACTCATTAGCATAACTTATTTGCATATGCCACACCCCCTGACATCACCGGAAGTGTGTCAGAAGGCAACACCCACCGCTCAGGCTCCACTGGACTGTTTTGGATTGCTAGCTGTCGGGGGGGGGACACACACGCAGATCTGCCCTTGCAGAGGAGGAAGAGCTTGTGCCTGAATAAAACTTGGTCTGAAAGGTGCCACTGGACTATTTAGGGGCCAAGGGGGGGCTCTGCAACTTACCTGGCTGCTTCTTGCTCTTTCTGAGGGCTGCTGGGAGCAGGGGGCGGGGCTTGCTGCATGTGCCCGCCCCCTGGGCTCTTTACTGCTGGAGCTCGGTTCCTGTGCGCTCCTGTTCAGTCGCACAGTCGAGTCCGACTCATCGCGACCCCATGGACAAGATCTCGCCAGGCCCTCCTGTTTTCCGCCGTCCTCTGAAGGTGGCTCAATTTCATGTTCGTTGCATCTATGACACTGTCTAACCATCTCCTCCTTTGCCGTCCCCGTCTTCTTTGACCTTCAATCTTTCCCAGCATCAGGGTCTTCTCCAGGGAGTGCTCCCTTCTCATTTGGTGGCCAAAGTATTTGAGCTTCAGTTTCATTATCTGGCCTTCCAGGGAACAGTCAGGATTGATTTCTTTTAGGATTGACTGATTTGATCTTCTTGCAGTCCAAGGGACTCTCAAGAGTCTTCTCCAGCACCATAGTTCAAAAGAATCTATTCTTCGGCGCTCGGCCTTCCTTATAGTCCAACTCTCGCAGCCATACATGACTACTGAAAGACTATTGCCACCACTGCTCTAGGCTGATCCTGCCTTGCACAGGGGGTTGGACTAGATGGCCTCTCGGGCCCCTTCCAACTCTGTGATTCAATGATTCAAAGCCTTGGAATTACATTGTGGAATTTGCTGCCAGAGGCTGTAGTGATGATGATGATAGGGTATTCTTAATTTTAAAGTGAATCAGCAGAGTATTAAAGAGGCAGAGTCCATGGTGTGTTTAAAAGAATAAAAGTGTACTACAACCCAGCATGGGATCAGTGTTCCCTCTAAGCTGAGTTAGTGTGAGCTGGCTCACTTTTTTAGCCCCCGGCTCACACATTTTTGTCTTAGCTCAGGGAGAATGGCTACAGAGCAAACTAATTTATGCAGGAGCCAGATGGCTTGCTCACAACTTTAATGCCAGTAGCTCACCAGGTAGAATTTTTGCTCACAAGACTCCAAAGCTTAGAGGGAGCATTGCACGGGATGTAAAATAACAAAGAGCTTATATACCTACATCCTTACAGCTAGACTGAAAATGGCAGAAGAGAGGCTTCTTCTCCTTGCTCAGAACAAAGAACCACAAGATGGGAAGAGAAGCCATAAAATGCTAATACTTGGCACTTTGGTCTCCAATCAGAACTAGATCTGAACTTCCCGGGCTTTCTAACTGTCTAAAACAGATTGGACACAAACAAACATGTGACTTAACAAACATACATTAACCCAGTAAATACTGAAAAGTGTTTTAACTTGTAACACCCAACAGATGGCCATAGGCACAGGTGACGTTAAAAGGGGATTAGACAGGTTCCTGGAGGGTATCTGTGGCTACTCACAGGGAACCTCTACATCCAGAGGCACTCAGCCTCTGGATACTGGTGCGAGGGGGCAAAACGCAATGCAAATCACCAAAAATGTCTTCCGGCATTGGTTAACGTTTGGCGCTTGTTGACACAGGGGGAGCCAATAGGTCAGATAGCGCCAAAAGTGGACTAGGAAAATTCATGGATCCACCCCTTTAAAAAAGAATCCCCCCTCAGGTGGGGCCCAGGAAGGCTGCCACAAGGCATGGATCCGTGAACAAAAAAACAAGGCATAAAATGGAAACTGCTTAAAACAGCACCCTCGGCTCAGTACTGATTTTCTAGCCATGGTGCCTCACTAGGGCGTCCGTGTTCAGAGTCAGCACACTTCTGATTGTCCGTTGTCGGGGGCACCCATCCGGTAAGGCTTGGGGGCAACTGCTCCACCAGCGCTGTAAGAAGAAGAGATTGGATGCACACGTCCCCACCCTTCCCTCGAAGTCTCAGAGCGGCTTACAATCACCTTCCCTTCCGCTCCCCGCAACAGACACCCTGTGAGGTAGGCGGGGCTGAGAGAGCTCTGAGAGAACTGGTGACTGACCCGAGGTCACCCAGCTGGCTGCATGTGGAGGAGGAGTGGGGAATCGAACCCGGTTCTTCAGATTAGAGTCCAGGCTCTGAATGACCACACCAAACTGGGCGATGGACCAAGGGTGGAGGGCCTGGGGCTCACCTGTGCTCAACGTAAGTGGTGAACCGAAAGGACTTCGGCATTCAGCCAAAATGAAAAACTGCAGGCATAGCAGCAAGGATTCCAGGGGTGTGGGAGATGTGAGCTGGCTGGGACCCCCCGAGATAACTGGTTCAGTGGCACTGTGGGTTCCTCCCCTGTGGCATCCGCAGCTGCCTGAAAAGATAACTCACAAAGAAATTCCTTCACAGTCCAGGGGCACCTTTAAGACATGATTGAGGTTTATAAGACTATGAATGGGAAAGAGCAGGTAGAGAAAGAGGTACTTTTCTCCCTTTCTCACCCCGGTTATGTTTAAAAGGAGCATAGCTCCCACAGTTTCTTGTTCTGGTTTCTTAATGCGTTTGAGTGCTTGTTCGTTACTTCCAATAAAGCTGAATCACTTGCTGAATCACTCTACGAGTCCTTTGTTAGCGCGATCTAACATATTGACCCTTACAAGAGTCAGATTTATGTGGACTAAACAATTTCTCCCAGGATGGATTGGTTTAAATCAGTGACATATATTGATTTAAATTACCAAGAAAAACCCTGATTTAAATCATTGCTTTAAAATACATTTTTTACATTTATTATTTAGATGCTTCATAAATAAACATATTAATTGGTTGCCTTAACTAAAAGAACACAGACTGTAATCCTAATAACATTTTCCTGGGAGTACAATCTATTGAGTAACATGGCACTTATTTCCAAGTAGACCTGCTTCATGTAGGTCCCCAGTAGATTTAAAACTGAAGAGAATCTTTTTACAATCTCAACAATATGTTATAATATATGAGTTAATATTGTTTTTGCTTCATAAAAAATGACATACCATATATTGCATTTTTGTTTATAATTTATTACACAGGAGTCTAAATAGAAATAGAATCTGCAGCCATTCTGGATGGACAACTAAAAGGTGACTCTTTTTTCCAGCGCTCTTTTCTTCTTTAGTTTGCTCCTTCTAACTACCCTGCCCTGCCCTATAAATGTACATAATCTCAATGAGAAGCTGTCCTCCTCCTCCTCCTCCTCCTCCTCCAGCCCTTTCCAAAGCTGCTCTCTCTTTCGGTTCTCCCCGCTGCTGACTTGCCGGCTCGCTATTTCCCCCTCCCACCTTCAGCCAGGTAAGGGAAATCCATCAGTGGCTGCCAACGGAGAGGCGGGCTGAGTTATGCCCCAGCCGGACCTGCCACATGCATGAGAGCCAGTGTGTGCAGCAGCAAGAGGAGCCGAGCCGCTTCCCTGACTCCCAGAGCTGTGGGCGACTCCATCAGGCACACGGAGAGCCTGCCTGCAGTTGCCTCGCCAGCATGGCGCATCGAGCCAGAGGCTGACCGGTCCTTTGGGTAGCTCGACAGGTCTCCTCTCCATTGCTCGGAAGATCCCCCACCTTTACCTCAGATTAACTTTGGCAAGGGTGACTATGCCTCCGAACCGCTACGCCTGGACTCTCCTGTTTTCGGTGACTTTCCTGGAGCTGATCTGCTGGGTGCCAGGTAAGACGTCCTTTCCCCACCGCTTTAGTAGCACAGACAGGGAGACAGAGAGGGAGAGGGAGCCGCGTGGATGTATGTCAGAGTTCAGGGCTCAACGCTCTCTCTAAGCTGTGGAGTCTTGTGAGCAAAAATTCAACCTTGTGAGCTCCTGGCATTAAAGTGGTGAGCGAGCGATTTGTTGTTGTTGTTCAGTCGCACAGTCGAGTCCGACTATTCGTGACCCCATGGACCAGATCCCGCCAGGCCTTCCGGTCTTCCGCCGTCCTCTGAAGTTGGCTCAATTTCGTGTTCGTTGCATCTATGACGTCTAACCATCTCATCCTTTGCCGTCCCCGTCTTCTTTGACATTCAATCTTTCCCAGCATCAGGGTCTTCTCCAGGGAGTGCTCCCTTCTCATTGGGTGGCCAAAGTATTGGAGCTTCGGCTTCAGGATCTGGCCTTCCAGGGAACAGTCAGGGTTGATTTCTTTTAGGATTGACTGATTTAATCTTGTTGCAGTCCAAGGGACTCTCAAGAGTCTTCTCCATCACCATAGTTCAAAAAAATCTATTCTTCGGTGCTCGGTCTTCCTTATAGTCCAACTCTCGCAGCCATACATTTTGGCCGTTGCATAAATTAGTTTGCTCTCAAGCCCTCCTTCCTGAGGTCAGACAAAAATGTGTGAGTCTAAAAAACTGTGAGCTGGCTCACGCTGACTCATCTTAGAGGGAACACTGGTTCAGGGGTGTTCTGGCCCTTCCCTTACTGGGCCAGTTCCTGGGGGTCTGCTGGTCTCCAGGGGCAAGCTGAGCGGAGTGACCCCTGGCAGGGCTGCAGAGTTCATGTGGCCCAGACCTGGGCCTTAGCAATGGCAACAACAGGCATGGGCTTTCCGGAAGGGTCCATGTGGCCCTTCCCAGCCCCACAGGGGCAAGGAGGAGGAGGAGATTGGATTTATACCCCCTGCCCTCCACTCCCTGAAGGTGTCTCAGAGCGGCTTACAAACTCCTTCCCCTTCCCCTCCCCACAACAGACACCCTGTGAGGTAGGTGGGGCTGAGAGAGCTCTGGCAGAAACGGCTCCTTTTTCAAGAACAGCTCTTGCCAGACCTATGGCTCGCCCAAGGTCATCCAGCTGCTGCAAGGGGAGAAGAGACCTTTGCTTGTAAGTGAAGCTGTGCCAGTGTCTCGGTCGGCAAGACACTGATCCAATGAGTCCCAAGTGGTCGACTCTTGGTCCTTGTCTGTTTTGGAAAGAGGCCGTGGCTCAGTGGCAAAACACCTGCCTGGCACACAGAAGGTCCCAGGTTCAATCCCCAGCATCTCTGGTTAAAAGGACCAGGGCAGTAGGCGATGGGAAAGATCTCTGCCTGAGACCCTGGAGAGCTGCTACCACCCTGAGTAGACTCTGATGGCATGATGGTCTGATTGTGCGATCCAAACTATATGCACCTTTCCTGCCTTTCTACCCCAGTTCTGACAAAGAGTTCATTCCCTGAACACCTCATATCTTCTAATAACACTTTCAACCAAGAAAGTGTGTGTGAAGAGTGACTTGACAGGGACTCTGACAAAGCCCCTGGAAGTCATGGCGGCTGACTGTGGGTGCGCCTGGAAGTCACGGAGACCTCTGGTGAGACTGACCCCTCCTTGGGGCCTGGAGGATATCCAGAGATGTGGCTGAATCAAGCCTGCCCCCGCCTCCCATCTCTGGTATTCCAAGGAGGTCTCCCATCCGAGTACTTGCCAGAGTCGACCCTGCTTAGCTTCCGAGATTAGGCTTGCTTGGGCTATCCAGGTCAGGGCTGTAGGGTGGGGTGCGGGGATAAGCTTTTGAGAGTCAGCACTCCCTTTGTCAGATCCAGAGCTGCCAGCAGTGGGATCTGAACTCAGGTCCAGCTGTCTATCAGCCGGGCCCCTCCGGCTTTTTCCGCCGCACCCCACTCTCCTCCCCCTCCTCCCTCCGAGCTCCCAGCCGGCAGCAGGAGCCGCAAGATCCGTCCTTTCCTCGGCCTGAAAGTTTAATGACGGGTGTCCCGTTTCACTGGCAGGCGTTTCTATTGACATCTTGCAAGGTTCGCTTACAGATCAAGACACACCATTTCCAATTACTCACCAGGTGCATTTCCAAAGACCGGGTACTCTGCCTTGCACGGCCGATTGAATTGCAATTTAGCTGATGGCTCTTCCTTGCCATTCCAAAACGCCGGCGCGGAGGCCAGGTTTCTATGGAGCGTGTTCAGACCTCCCCGGGCTCTCTTTCCCCCTTTGGAAATGAAATCACTAGCCGCAAGAGGAGGTCCAGGGAGAGGGTTCAGACACAAACATGAAGTTGGAGAGGAGGAGGAGAGGAGGAGATTGGATTTATACCCCCAGCCCTTCACTCAGAGTCTCAGAGGGGCTTTCAAACTCCTTTCCCTTCCCCTCCCCACAACAGAGGTCGGTGGGGCTGAGAGAGCTCTTTCGAGAATTACTCGTGAGAGAAAAGCTCTTGTCAGAACTCTGGATTGCCGAAGGTCATCCACCAGGTGCGAGTGGAGGAGTGGGGGATCAAACCTGGTTCTCCCAGATTAGAGTCTGCACACTTAACCATTACACCAAACTGGCTCTCCTACACCAAACATTTCATAGTGAATTGGATCATCAATCCATCAAGGTCAGTACTGTTTATTCAGACTGGCAGCGGCTCTCCAGGGTCTTTCCCATCACCTCCTGCCTGGTCCTTTCAAATGGAGATGCTGGGGATTGAACCTGGGACCTTCTGCGTGCCAAGCAGAGGCTCTTCCACTGAGCCACAGCGGAGGTCTTTCACACCACCACCTGCCTAGTCCTTTTAACTGGAGATGCCGGGGATTGAACCGGGGACCTTCTGCATGCCAAGCAGACACTCTTCCACTGAGCCACAGCGGAGGTCTTTCACACCACCACCTGCCTAGTCCTTTTAACTGGAGATGCCGGGGATTGAACCGGGGACCTTCTGCATGCCAAGCAGACACTCTTCCACTGAGCCACAGCGGAGGTCTTTCACACCACCACCTGCCTAGTCCTTTTAACTGGAGATGCCGGGGATTGAACCGGGGACCTTCTGCATGCCAAGCAGACACTCTTCCACTGAGCCACAGCGGAGGTCTTTCACACCACCACCTGCCTAGTCCTTTTAACTGGAGATGCCGGGGATTGAACCGGGGACCTTCTGCATGCCAGGCAGAGGCTCTGCCACTGAGCCACAGCCCCTCTTTATAGCTCTCCAGGGTCTCAGGTTGAGGTCTATGTTATGAGAGGACACCATTTTCGAATGAATCTGGAATGGGACCCCGCATACCCTTGTGTGTGGGACTCGTATTTATCTGCTACTTTGTCCATCACAACGTGGTCCCAACATTTATTTCTCCATTGAGCAATGGGTGGAGGATCAGGATTTTCCCATGAGGCGGCAATAGAAAGCCGTGCCGTGGCTATTACTGTGGCGGCTAATTCAGTCGTTTTGACTTCGTTTTCATCAATGCTATATCTTGAATTATCTTGCTTCTTAATTCATGGCGGTGTAGTCTTGATGTCACTGTGGCCTGGATCCAGGGGGGCAGATCAGCCGTATCAAGGTAAGGGGCCATTTGGGGGGCTAGGCTGAAGGAATGAGAACGCAGCGTGAGTGGCTCTTTGCACGTCTGGATGTGTGTGCATGCATGCATCCATCCTGACCAATGTTCCCTCCAAGCTATGTGGTCCTGTGAGCAAAAATTCTATTTTGTGAGCCACTGGCATTAAAGTTGTGAGCAGGTGACATGGCTACTGCATAAATTAGCTTGCTCGGGAGCAGTGTTCCCTCTAAGCTGAGTTGGTGTGAGCTAAAAAAGTAAAGGTAAAGGTTCCCTTGCTCGAAAGCCAGTCGAATCAGACTCTAGGGTTGCAGTGCTCATCTCCGTTTCAAAGCCGAAGAGCCAGTGCTGTCCGAAGAGGTTTCCGTGGTCATGTGGCCGGCATGACTAAACACCAAGGCGCATGGAATGCTGTGACCTTCCCACCAAAGTGGTACCTATTCATCTACTTGCAATTTCTTGCTTTCGTACTGCTAGGTGGGCAGGAGCTGGAACTAGAGACGGGAGCTCACTCCGTCACGCGGCACACCCGGGTCCCGAACTGCTGAACTACCAACCTTCCACAGCCTGCAGTTCAGCGTCTTAACCACTTGAGCCACCGCAGCTCCTTGGTGTGAGCTAGCTCACAGGTTTTTAGCCTCCGGCTCATACATTTTTGTGTTTGCTCAGGAAGGATGGCTCCAGAGCAAACTGATTTATGCAGTAGCCAAATCGCTCGCTCACAACTTTAGTGCCAGTAGCTCGCCAAGTAAGATTTTTGCTCACAAGACTCCGCAGCTTAGAGGGAGCATTGCTCTGGAGCCCTCCTTCCTGAGCTAAGATCAAAATGTGTGAACTAGAGGCTAAAAACCATGAGCTGGCTCACCCCAACTCAGCTTAGAGGGAACACTGATTCCTGACCCTGCCTTTTTCTCTCTCCTGCACTCGCCAGACTGTTCCGGGGCTCAGGGCAAGTTTGCCTACAAGCTGCTCAAAGACCTGTTTGCCAACTACTCCAATGCTCTGCGGCCAGTGGAAGACACGGACCGCGCCCTCAACGTCACTCTCCAAGTCACGCTTTCCCAGATCATCGACATGGTGAGGATCTGCAGGAGTGGGCACGGGGGGAGGGGGGAGCAGGCAGGCTGATAATTCTCAAGGGGCAGGTGTCATTTCGTAGAATAAGAGGTGCAGGAGCTCATTGGCGTAACTCATTGGCATAACTCATTTGCAAAGGCCACACCCCTGACATCACCGGAAGTGTGTCAGAAGGCAACACCCACCGCTCAGGCTCCACTGGACTGTTTTGGATTGCTAGCTATTGGGGGGGGGAACATGCAGATCTGTCCCTCACAGAGGAGGGAGAGCTTGTACCTGAATAAACCTTGGTCTTAAAGGTGCCACTGGACTCTTTTAGATTGCTAGCTGGGGGGGGGGGAATGCAAAGATCTGTGCAGGAAGGAAGGAGGGAGGGAGGGAAAAAAAGAAGGAAAGAAGGACGGAAAGAAAGAGGGAGAGAAGGAAATTACGAGGGAAAGGGAAAGGGGAAGCAAAGGGCAGGACGTTTTTACTTATTTGCTCAAGCGGCAGAGCGGTGAAGGGAGCAGAAATCTTGGTTAGCTTTCAGTCCCAGGAGTTATCTTCCTCATCAGTACAGCCCCACGGATAAAGAAGGGGTTACACAGCATAATATATCCAGGTCTCTGCCCTGAGAAGATTACAGTCTAATCTTGATCTAGAGGGGTCAGGCTCAGAAGCAGGCCCATAGCCAGGGTTTTGTGGCTTGTGGGGCAAATCTTTTTCTGGTGGGGCTGAAGTTCTCAGTGCAGAAAGAAAAGCCTTTTGGCCAATAGAAAGCTGTCACCAGGATAGATCTCTAAATTGCAAGCTGTCAACCACTTTAGATGACAGTTCTCAGCTGCTGCAAGTTAATCCCTTCTGCCAGCCGAAGCAACAATTCTGAGAAGAAGCCGGCAAGGGGGTGGTGTGATGACTTTTAGTCAAGAAAGCCGAGAGGCAGAAAAACTCTCTTTAAGCCAGTTTGGAGCTCAGGGCAGTTTGGAGCCAGTTTGGTGTGACAGCCAGTTTGGTGTAGTGGTTAAGTGTGCGGACTCTAATCTGGGAGAACTGGGGTTCAATTCCCCACTCCTCCACTGGCAGCTGCTGGATGACCTTGGGCAAGCCATAGTTCTGTCAGAGCAGTTCTCTCAAGGACAGTTCTGTCAGAGCTCTCTTAGCCCAACCTACCTCACAGGGTGTTTGTTGGGGGGAGGGGGAGGGAAAGGAATTTGTAAGGTACTCTGAGATGCCGAGTGAAGGGCTGGGGTATAAATCCAATCTCTTCTTTGTCTTCTCTTCTCTAAAGGAGACCAGTTTCTCAACACAGAAAGGATCCTAGAGGTCACCTACTCCAACCTACTTGCTGAGAGTAGGAATTAGTCAGCTACAACACCCCACTCTGCCTAAAGGAGTGTACACCTTTAAAAAAATGTTTTACAATGACTGAAAACAGCATTTGCAGGAGAAATTCTTGTGGGGCTGTGCCGTTAAGAAAGGGGGTGGATCCCCCCAAAGCCCCACTGTAGCTATGGGCCTGGGGCCATGCCGTAGGCCAGCAGGTGCTGACAGGTCTTGACAATATCCTTGGGGTAAAGCAGGGGATTTTTGAAAAAGCTGTGAAGGAGAAACGGAAAGTAGGATAAGGGCTGAAAACAGGTGAACTCCTCATTGACATCTAGAAACTTGATAGCAATGCCAGAAGTACAAGTCCCTCATTCCCAGAGGCAAAAGAAGACCCTGCTGGGTCGTTTTAGAAGAAGAGGAGGAGGAGGAGGAGATTGGATTTATACCCCGCCCTTCACTACCCAAGGGAGTCTCAGAGCAGTTTACAATCTCCTTTCCCTTCCTCTCCCAGCAACAGACACCCTGTGAGGTAGGTGGTGCTGAGAGAGCTCTTTCGAGGACTGCCCTTGAGAGAACTGCTCTGAGAGAACTTGTGAATGGCCCAAGGTCACCCAGCTAGCTGTATGTGGAGGAGTGGGGAATCAAACCCGGTTCTCCCAGATTAGAGTCCGCGCACTTAACCACTACACCAAACTGGCTTTCGTGTGCATACACACTTTGTCAAATACACTGGAATGGAATAGAGTTCAAATTTATAAACAGAGGCTGGACAGCAAATTAACATGCTGACGTAACACTGTTCTTTTGAACTGGGAGGATCCCTAGGTGTGTTTATTGAGTTTGGTGTCATGGTTAAGTGCGCGGACTCTAATCTGGGAGAACTGGGTTTAATTCCCTACTCCTTCACTTGCACCTGCTGGATGACCTTGGGCAAGCCGTAGTTCTGATAAGAGCTGTCCTTGAAAAATAGTATTTTCTGTCAGAGCTCTCTCAGCCCCACCTGCCTCACAGTGCAATCTCTGAATATTTAACTATTCTTATCAATTTTCCAACATACTCCACCCTCCAAAGCATCCATTTTCTACAGGGGAATGGGTTCCTGTCATCTGTAATTCCAGGGGATCCCCAGGTCCCACCTGGAGGCTGGCATCCCTAGGTCCACCCCAGAGCTGATTGTAAAGAAAAACACCCTGGCCGTTCCTGGATGTCCCTCTGAGTGACTCTCTGGCATTTTCCAGGATGAGAGGAACCAGATCTTGACAGCTTACCTGTGGATCCGGCAGGTCTGGGTAGACGCCTACCTCACCTGGGACAAGGAAGCTTATGACGGCATCGACTCCATCCGCATACCGAGCAGCTACGTCTGGAGGCCGGACATCGTCCTCTACAACAAGTAGGTTTTCCTCGAGGGGGTGTTGTTTGCGATCCAATTTCCCTGAGACTCAGAGGTTGGCGTGTGCATCAAGCGCCAGCAAGTTGCAGTTGATTTATGGCCACCCCAGCAAGGGGCTTCCAAGGCAAGGGAGAAGCAGAGGTGGTTGGCCACTGGCTTCCTCTGCAGAGCCTTCCTTGGTGGTCCCTCTTCCAAGTACCGACCCTGCTTATCTCCCGACTTATGGCGACCCCAGCAAGGGGCTTTCAAGGCAAGGGAGAGGTAGAGGTGGTTGGCCATTGCCTTCCTCTGCAGAGCCTTCCTTGGTGGTCTCCCGTCCAAGTACCGACCTTGCTTAGCTTCTGACTTATGGCCACCCCAGCAAGGGGCTTCCAAGGCAAGGGAGAAGCAGAGGTGGTTGGCCATGGCCTTCCTCTGCAGAGCCTTCCTTGGTGGTCTCCCTTCCAAGTACCGACCTTGCTTAGCTTCTGACTTATGGCCACCCCAGCAAGGGGCTTCCAAGGCAAGGGAGAAGCAGAGGTGGTTGGCCATTGGCTTCCTCTGCAGAGCCTTCCTTGGTGGTCTCCCTTCCAAGTACCGACCCTGCTTATCTCCCGACTTATGGCAAACCCACCAAGGGGCTTTCAAGGCAAGGGAGAGGTAGAGGTGGTTGGCCATTGGCTTCCTCTACAGAGCCTTCCTTGGTGGTCTCACTTCTGACTTATCCACCCCACCTCATTTGGAATACTGTGTGCAGTTCTGGTCACCACCCCTCAGAAAGGGTATCATAGCATTAGAAAAAGTGCAGAAAAGGGCAGCTAGAATGATAAAAGGCACTAGAATGATAAAAGGGTTGGAACACTTTCCCTACGAAGAACGATTAAAGCACTTGGGGCTCTTTCGCTTGGAGAAACGACGGCTGAGGGGTGACAGGATCGAGGTTTATAAGATTATGCATGGGATAGAGCAGGTCAAAAAGGAAGTACTTTTCTCCCTTTCTCACAATACTTGTGGGCACTCCATGAAATTGCTGAGCGGTCGGGTTCGAACAGACAAAAGGAAGTACTTCTTCACCCAAAGAGTGATTAACTCATAAGAACATAAGAGAAGCCAATGTTGGATCAGGCTAATGGCCCACCTAGTCCAACACTCTGTCACACAGTGGCCGAAAATACCAGGGGCCCTCAGGAGGTCCAGCAGTGGGGCCAGGACACTAGAAGCCCTCCCACTGTTGCCCTGATCCAACATTGGCAAGGGTTGGAAAATGTGCGGAGGAGGGTAGGCCTGTCAAAGGGTAGGTATGAGCCAGGGAAACTTAATGGAACCTCCGGGATGGGAGGCAGTGTACCTGAGCACCAGATGCTAGGAATGAAGAAGAAAAGAGAGATGTTGCCAGGAACATTATGGGCTTGATAGAGCCTTGGTCTGATCCAGCAGGGCAATGCTTACACAGCTGTCCTGGAATGTGATCCTGCCCCGGCTGGTGCCAGAAGCGAGGCCTTCGGGTCCTTTGCCCTCTGCAAGCACCAGCTGAATGCAAACACGATACGACCAAGCTGTGTGAAGAAGCTTGCAAAGGCCTGAGGGTCGTGCATGGCCCCCAGTGGCTGCCAGACGCTGCTCCCAAGGAGGCTTTTGTAGTTTGGCAGGGAATGTTGACAATGGAAGAGGAGGAGGAGGAGGAGGAGGAGATTGGATTTATACCCTGCCCTTCACTACCCAAAAGGGTCTCAGAGCGGCTGACAAACTCCTTTCCCTTCTCCTCTCCACAACAGGCACCCTGTGAGGTAGGTGGGGCTGAGAGAGCTCTCTCGAGGACTGCCCTTGAGAGAACAGCTCTGAGAGAACTTGTGACTGACCCAGGGTCACCCAGCTGGCTGCATGTGGAGGAGGAGTGGGGAATCAAACCCGGTTCACCCAGATTTAGAGTCTACTACGCTCTTAACCACTACACCAAACTGGCTCTCAGAAACAATGCGAGGGGAGGTTGGGAAGGCCTTATTTACATCATTCATACCCTGCCTTTTCCCCCAGTGGGGCCACAAAGTGGTTTCCATTCTTCTCTCCCCCTCGATTTTATCATCCCAACAGCCCTGTGAGGTAGGGTAGGCTGAGAGTGTGTGGCCAGCCTAAGGAATTTAGCACGGTTCATGGAAGTTACTTTGTCAAGTAAGATTGAGATTCTTATAAAGGTAAAGGTTTCCCTTGCTCGTAAGCCAGTCGAGTCCGACTCTAAGGGGGCGGTGCTCATCTCCGTTTCCCAGCCAAAGAGCCAGCGCTGTCCGAAGATGTCTCCATGGTCAAATGGCCGGCATGACTAGACGCCGAGGCGCACAGAACACCGTTACCTTCCCACTGAAGCGGTACCTATTTACCTACTTGCAATTTCTTGCTTTCAAACTGCTAGGTTGGCAGGAGCCGGGGACAGAGACGGGAGCTCACCCCATCATGTGGCACACTCGGGTCTCAAACTGCCGAACTACAGACCTTCCAGTCTGCAATTCAGCATCTTGACCCCTGAGCCACCGTGGCCCCATTCTTATAATGGACCTTAGATTTCCTATGTTGTCTTGATACGTTTTAGAGATGTTATATTCCTCCCTAACCCCCCTCCCGTAAATCTGCTCTTTGACCTACTAATTATCTCAGTCACGGGTCTGTACCATCCGTATCTTTCGGGAAAAAGGGTAGAAGTCAGTGCAACGCACTGACGGCTCAGGTATAGCTTGGAGTCCACCTGTACCCCCAGATCTTGTTCACACACATTTTGTTGTTGTTGTTCAGTCGCACAGTCGAGTCCGACTCTTTGCGACCCCATGGACCAGATCACGCCAGGCCTTCCGGTCTTCCACCGTCCTCTGAAGTTTGCTCAACTTCATGTTCGTTGCATCTATGACACTGTCTAACCATCTCATCCTTTGCCATTGTCCCCGTCTTCTTTGACCTTCAGTCCCAGCATCAGGGTCTTCTCCAGTGAGTGCTCCCTTCTCATTTGGTGGCCAAAGTATTTGAGCTTCAGTTTCATTATCTGGCCTTCCAGGGAACAGTCAGGGTTGATTTCTTTGAGGATTGACTGATTTGTTCTTCTTGCAGTCCAAGGGACTCTCAAGAGTCTTCTCCAGCACCATAGTTCAAAAGAATCTATTCTTCGGCGCTCGGCCTTCCTTATAGTCCAACTCTCGCAGCCATACATGACTACTGGGAATACCATTGCTTTGACCATGCGGATTTTTGTTGGCAGGGTGATGTCTCTACTTTTTATCATGCTGTTTAGGTTCGCCATCGCTTTCCTCCCAAGGAGCAGGCGTCTTTTAATTTCATGGCTGCAGTCACAGTCTGCGGTGATCTGGGATCCCAGGAACGTGAAGTCTGTCACTACTTCCACAGCTTCCCCTTCTATTTGCCAAGGAGTGATGGGGCCGGATGCCATGATCTTAGTTTTTTTGATGTTGAGCTTCAAGCCCACTTTTGCGCTCTCCTCTTTTACCCTGAGCAAGAGGCTCTTTAGGTCCTCTTCGCTTTCTGCCATTAGAGTGGTATCGTCTGCATATCTGAGGTTGTTGATCTTTTCCCCAGCAATCTTAATTCCCGCTTGTGATTCATCCAGGCCAGCATTTCGCATGATGTACTCTGCATATATATTAAATAAGCAAGGTGACAATATAGATCCTTGTCGTACTCCTTTTCCTATGCTAAACCAATCAGTTGTTCCATATCCGGTTCTAACTGTCGCTTCTTGGCCCTTATACAGGTTTCTCAAGAGACATGTGAGGTGGTCTGGTACTCCCATCTCTTTAAGGACCTGCCATAGTTTGTTGTGATCCACACAGTCAAAGGCTTTAGCATAGTCAATGAAGCAGAAGTAGATGTTTTTCTGGTACTCTCTTGCTTTCTCCATAATCCAGCAAATGTTGGCAATTTGATCTCTCGTTCCTCTACCTCTTCGAAACCCAGCTTGTACTTCTGGTAGTTCTCTATCCACGTACTGTTGAAGCCTAGCTTGTAGGATCTTGAGCATGACCTTGCTAGCGTGTGATATGAGTGCAATTGTGCGATAGTTTGAAGACAGTCATTTCCCACACACATTAGAAGATAGTTTCCCACACACATTATAAGAGAGTTAATTAGCATTTTATTGACTGCAGCCAAAGCAGCAATGGCTGGCACTTGGGAAGCTACTAAACCACCCACAGTCAGTCAGTGGTATGCTATAGTGTGGGATCATTCTTTATTAGAGAAATGTCTAGTATATTTTGATGCAAGTCGTAACGGGACTGGGCTCTACAGTCCATTAGAAAAATGGTCCACATCTTTAGAAAAACTCGACTCTGACAAAATATAAGGAGAACTTGTTTCATCAGCTGATAGCAACACTTTTATATGCGCATAATGGTGGATAGAATGCCAGTTTGGTGTAGTGGCTAAGTGCGGGGACTCTAATCTGGGAGAACCGGGTTTGAGTCCCCACTCCTCCACTTGCACCTGCTGGGTGACCTTGGGCAAGCTGTAGCTCTGATAAGAGCTGTCCTTAAAAAAGAGCAGTTTCTCTCAGTCCCACCGACCTCACAGGGTGTCTGTTGTGGGGAGGGGAAGGGAAAGGAGTTTGTAAGCTGCTCTGAGACTCCCTTGGATAGTGAAGGGCGGGGGTATAAATTCAATCTCTTCTTCTTCTTCTACCTCACATGGTGTCTGTTGCGGGGAGGGGAAGGGAAAGGAGTTTGTGAGCCACTCTGAGACACCTTTGGGTAGTGAAGGACGGGGGGTATAAATCCAATCTCTTCTCTTCTTCATCATCCCTCCAATGGCTTGCCTTCATTCGAATTTTGATGTTAACTAAATCCAGTTGGGTTTATGTGATTTATTAAGATTAAGACTTAACATAAGAACATAAGAGAAGCCAATGTAGGATCAGGCTAATGGCCCATCCAGTCCACCACTCTGTGTCACACAGTGGCCAAAAATACCAGGTGCCCTCAGGAGGTCCAGCAATGGGGCCAGGACACTAGAAGCCCTCCCACTGTTCCCCCCCCCCAAGCACCAAGAAGACAGAGCATCCCCTGCCCCAGACTGAGAGTTCCTATCTATACCTTATGGCCAATAGCCACTGATGGACCTCTGCTCCAGATGCTTATCCAATTCCCTCTTGAAGCCGTCCATGCTTGTAGCTGCCACCACTTCCTGTGGCAGTGAATTCCAAGTGTTAATCACTCTTTGGGTGAAGAAGTACTTCCTTTTATCCGTTCTAACCCGACAGCTCAGCAGTTTCATGGAGTGCCCACGAGTTCTTGTCTTGTGAGAAAGGGAGAAGAGTACCTCTTTCTCTACCTGCTCTATCCCATGCATAATCTTATAAACCTTGATCCTGTCACCCCTCAGCCGTCATTCCTCCAAGCTAAAGAGCCCCAAGCGTTTTAACCTTTCTTCATAGGGAAAGTGTTCCAACCATTATGTACCGTTCTGTGTAAGATATTGTTCAACCTTTATTTGCTGTAGTTCAGAGAGTTAATCTTGGTTGTTTTCTTTTGCGTAACTCTGAAAATCAATAAAATATACTTAAAAAAAAGATCTTGTTCACACACACAGACATCGCTAACCCAGGAGTCCAATTGCTGTGGCCTAATCCTGCCCTCTCCTCGCTTCCCAGTGCCGACGAGCAGTTCTCGGGCTCCATGGAGACCAACGTGATGATCCGCCACGACGGGCAGATCCGGTGGGACTCCCCGGCCATCACCAAGAGCTCCTGCAAGGTGGACGTCTCCTACTTCCCCTTCGACGGGCAGCAGTGCCGCCTGACCTTCGGCTCCTGGACGTACAACGGCAACCAGGTGGACCTCCTCAACAAGCAGGACACGGGGGACCTGACGGACTTTGTGGAGAACGTGGAGTGGGAGGTGCTGGGTATGCCGGCCCGGAGGAACGTCATCGTCTACGGCTGCTGCTCCGAGCCCTACCCCGACGTCACCTACACGCTGGTGCTCCAGAGGCGGGCCTCCTTCTACGTCTTCAACCTCCTCCTCCCCTGCATCATGATCTCCTTCCTGGCGCCCCTGGGCTTCTACCTCCCGGCCGACTCCGGAGAGAAGGTCTCCCTGGGGGTCACGGTCCTCCTGGCTCTGACCGTGTTCCAGCTGCTGGTGGCCGAGAGCATGCCCCCCTCGGAGAACGTGCCCCTCATTGGTAAGGAGGTGTCGGGATTGCCCCAGGCAGAGACCCTCTTCCCGGCCTGCCCGGGGAAAGTTCACTTACTGCGTTCCCGTTGCGGCTCAGAGCAGATGACACGGTGTGAGACGACGCAGTCAAATAGCGACAGACATCCCATGAACAAGGCAACGGGATTACATAGGAACACAAGATAAGCCACTGTTGGATCAGGCCAATGGCGCATCCAGTCCACCACTCTGTGTCACACAGGGGCCAGACATACCAGGTGCCATCAGGGGGTCCAGCAGTGGGGCCAGGACACTAGAAACCTTCCCACTGTTGCCCCCCCCCAAGCACCAAGAATACAGAGCATCCCTTGCCCCAGACCGAGAGTTCCTATCTATTCCTTGTGGCTATTAGCCACTGATGGACCTCTGCTCCATAAGAACATAAGAGAGAAGCCAATGTTGGATCAGGCCAATGGCCCATCCAGTCCAACACTGTGTCACACAGTGGCCAAAAATACCAGGTGCCATCAGGAGGTTCACCAGTGGGACCAGGACACTGGAAGCCTTCTCACTGTTGACCCCCCCCAAGCACCAAGACAGAGCATCCCTTGCCCCAGAGCCCCATCTATACCTTGTGGCTAATAGCCACTGATGGACCTCTGCTCCATATGCTTATCTAATTCCCTTTTGAAGCAGTCCATGCTTGTAGCCGCCACCACTTCCTGTGGCGGTGTTGAGCTTGTTTGAGAAGTTTACACTGTTTCATGGTGGCAGATGAATTCTTTTCTTAACCAGCTGTCTTCTACAGTACATGCCTGACCACAGGCACAGACAGCTTTAAACGGGGATTAGAAAGATTCATGGAGGAGACGTCTATCAGTGGCTATTAGCCATTGGGACTAACGTGAACTGCCACATTCAGAGGCACTAAATGTTTTATCCCATTGCCAGGAGGCAACCTCACGGGAAGGTCTCAGCCTCTCTGCCCTGTTGTTGTTCATCCAGAGGAACTGGTTGGCCATTGTGTGAGACAGGATGCTGGACTAGATGCCATCTATACCTTGTGGCTAAGAGCCCCTGATAGACCTCTGCTCCATAGAAGAACATAAGAGAAGCCAATGTTGGATCAGGCCAGTGGCCCATCCAGTCCACCACTCTGTTTCACACAGTGGCCAAAAATACCAGGTGCCCTCAGGAGGTCCAGCAGTGGGGTGAGGACACTAGGAGCCCTACCACTGTGGCCCCCCCACCGAAGCACCAAGAAGACAGAGCATCCCTTGCCCCAGACTGAGAGCTTCTACCTATACCTTGTGGCTCATCGCCACTGATGGACTTCTGCTCCAGATGTTTCTCCAATTCCCTCTTGAAGCCGTCCGTGCTTGTGGCTGCCACCACCTCCAAAAATCAGGAAAAACTGCAAAGAAAAAGAAGTGTGAGACATGATACGTTACAATGCAAAAAACGGAATTGCAAAAGTAGAAAGGTAAAGGTAAAGGTCTCCCTTGCTCGAAAGCCAGTCGAATCCGACTCTAGGGTTGCGGTGCTCATCTCCGTTTCAAAGCCGAAGAGCCAGCGCTGTCCGAAGACTTTTCCGTGGTCACGTGGCCGGCATGACTAAACACCAACGCTGTGACCTTCCCACCGAAGTGGTACCTACTTATTTACTTGCAATTTCTTGCTTTCGAACTGCTAGGCTGGCAGGAGCTGGAACTAGAGACGGGAGCTCACTCCGTCATGCGGCACACTCGGGTCTCGAACTGCCGAGCTACCAACCTTCCACAGCCTGCAGTTCAGCGTCTTAACCACTTGAGCCACCGCAGCTCCTAAAAGTAGAAAACCACGCAGTAAAAACGAGATAATACCTACAACTCGGTTCCCTTTATGAGGGAGCCTCTTCTCTAGGAGGGAAGGCTGAAGAGTCTCTGGGACTTTTCACTTTACGGCTGTTTTGGATGGTGGGACTGATCTCTGTTGCTGGGGAACCAGTTGTGATTCCAGGAAACGTCCAGCCACCCCCTGGGGGTTATACGAACGTGAGATCACTGGGCAGGTTGGAAGTAAACCAAAAAAACAACAACTGTGATATTGTTATGCGATCTTTTCAATAATTATTATCAAGTGTTTCTATTTGCTTGCCAATTGCCAATCACTTTCCAGTACAAATTACACAAAGGTTTAAAGTGTCCTTGTAAACCAAACTGTCCGTGCTCAAAGTTCCTCTGAATTATACAGCTCAAAGTAGCTTAACACAGTCCTCCTTTGGCGTGGAGGTAAATTCTTCCAAATACCTGATCAAGATTGCATAATAATATCATGGTTGGTTTTCTTTTTTGGAGAGCCAGTTTGGTGTCGTGGTTAGGAGCGTGGACTCTAAACTAGGAGAACCAGGTTTGAATCCTCACTCCTCCACATGCAGCCAGTTGGGTGACCTTGGGTCTGTCACTTCCTTCAGAGCTGTTCTCTCAAGGGCAGTCCTCAAAAGAGCTCTCTCGGCCCCACCTATCTCACTGGGTGTTTGTTGTGGATAGGGGAAGGGACAAGAGATTGTAAGCCGCTCTGAGACTCCTTCGGGTAGTGAAGGGTGGGGTATAAATCCAATCCTCTCCCCCACCTCTCCTCCTCTTCTTCTTCCTCTTCCTCCTCTTCTTCTTCTTCCTCCTCCTCCTCCTCCTCTTCTTCCTCTTCCTCTTCTTCCTCCTCCTCTTCTTCTTCCTCTTCTTCCTCATCTTCTTCTTCTTCTTCTTCCTTCCTAATTTCTTCCTCTTCTTCCTCATCTTCTTCTTCCTCTTTTTCTTCTTCCTCCTCTTCTTCCTCTTCCTCTTCTTCTTTTTCCTCTTCCTCCTCTTCTTCCTCCTCCTCCTCTTCTTCTTCCTCTTCCTCTTCTTCCTCCTCTTCAATTTCTTCCTCTTCTTCCTCTTTTTCTTCTTCCTCCTCTTCTTCCTCTTCTTCTTTTTCTTTTTCCTCTTCCTCTTCTTCTTCCTCCTATTCCTCTTTTTCTTCTTCCTCCTCTTCTTCTTCCTCCTCCTCCTCTTCTTCTTCTGTTTACTTACTGCCTGGAGGTTAACAACCCTAGTTAGGAGGTAATGGGCCCAGCCCCTTCTCTGCCTCAGACCCTCCATCAGTCACCGGCCATGGTCGACCGAGGGCCTGACTCAGCAGGCAGCTGCTTCACATGTCGCTGGGCTGGGTATGCCTTGCGGCGTCCTCAGCTCCACTGAGGCCCTGTGCCATGTCAACCAATGACAGGGCCCCTTCTCTTCTCTCCTCTCCTCTCCTCTCCGCAGGCAAGTACTACATCGCCACCATGACACTGATCACGGCTTCCACCGCCTTGACCATCTTCATCATGAACATCCACCACTGCGGCCCGGGCGCCAAACCCCTCCCCCGGTGGGCCAGGAGGCTCATCCTGCACCACATGGCCCGCATCTTCTTTGTCTACGAGGTTGGGGAGAGCTGCCAGAGCCCCCGGCCAGAGCCGGACCGCCTCCCCCCGGCCCAGGTGGCCAACGGCGGGGGTCCCTGGGGGCTGACCAGAGGCCCGGCCATGGGGGCGTCTCCCCGGGAGGAAGTGCCGGGGCCGCAGCCGGACTGGCGAGAGGGGGGCAAGTATGTGGACCTGGAGCTGGGCGGTGGGGAAGGGCGGGAGGCGCCCAGCTGTGTCAAGAGCCGGTGCCTCTGCCACCACGGCAGCATCCTCAGGAACGTGGAGTACATTGCCAACTGCTTCCGGGACCAGAAGGCGGCTCAGAAACGGACCGGGGAGTGGAAGAAGGTGGCCAAAGTGATGGACCGCTTCTTCATGTGGGTGTTCTTCGCCATGGTCTTCATCATGAGCGTCCTCATCATGGGCCAGGCCGCCTGAGAAGAGCCCATGGAGAGGAAGGCGGTGGTTGGAGGGGTGTGTGTTCTCCCTTCTCATGCATTGCCGGTGGCTGTTCTTGAAAGGGAAACTGAGGCAGCGCTTTCGTAGGGGCCTCTTGCAGTGTGATTGGAGCAGAGGGCCCAGGTACAGTTTGGGTACAGCCCTTGGGCCCATGGGGCGGCACTGCGTTCTGTCCTGGCAATCAATGGTGCCCGGCTGCTTCCGCCAGGGCCTTCTGCCGGCTCACTTGAGATTCCTCGTCTGACAGTTGCCCAAATAGCTGTGCCACCAGCAATCGAGCAGCTCCCTCTTTTCCACAAAAGTATTCTGGACAATGGCCATCATGGACGTTGAGAGGTCAAGATCCGGCACTGCATTCCACATCCTGAAAATCCCATTCTGCCCCCCTCCCTGGGAAATAAACAGCCCCAAGTTTCTAGTCCTTATGGAGACAAGCTTGAACCAGTGTAGATCCTCAGAAGCTGATGGGGAGGGGGGTGTCAAGGGAAAAGCCTTCTGTTCTCTGTGACTCCTGGTCCTTCTTCGTTGGCCAGGGGGACAGAATAAATTATGCAACTATACCCAGATTGTATTGCATGTGATTTGGACAATTTATGCAGGTTGGGAACAGAATTCAGCTTCATTTTTTTTAAGCTGGGCGCAGAGTCTTTGGGGATGGGTTCTTTCACCATCTAGGCCCATTTCTTCTTACTGAGGAGATGACCTTTCTGGGCAAAAAGCAGGGGTTTGTGTATGATTCCATCTGATCCTCTGTACAAAATAATTCCTTCCACACAGAAACCAAGCATGCCAGTGCTGAGGTCCTCACCTTTTTAAGCCTGTGGGCATCTTGGCATTCTGACATAAGAGTGGTGGCACAGCCACAGAATCGACCATGAGATAGTTGCTACAGGAGGTGGAGCCAGCTACAAAACAGTTGCTCAAGATGGCCTTGAGTCACTCAGTGGAGATCCTTGTGCCATGGAGGCAGCTGCTGCCAAAGCAATGTTTTTTAAAACCTGCACAGCCAATCAGAAGCCTTGCTTGGTAAGAACCTATCTGGCTCTTGCTCACTTTCTAAAAACACTTGGTGGGAGCCAGAAAAGGTGCTGGGGGACCCTGGGCTAGGGAGATGGGTGGATTAGAACTCTTCTCCCTGCTGAGCTAGCTTTCTTTGTGGAAGGCTTATTTTTGCCTGGAGGCACAATCTGTTTGGGGGAAGGCTGACTCAGTGCTGGGTCGGTATGGGGCTGCCCCACTGAACATGCCGGCACTGACCTACGCTTCTATCCCAAACGCTCAACCCATCAAGTAGCTCCCTATCAGAAACAGAAAATTTAAAAAGATGAAAACATAAAGACAAGCTCAACATTGGGCAGCCCGAACAATGGGAACTCCCAGTTAACAGTCCCAACCTGTGACCACAAAGCCACATTCTACCCCCCCACCCCTGAATTCTAAGGCTGAGCGAAGAGGAACCGTTGAGCCTGGTACCTAAAATGAGCTGGAGAAACCTGCACAGGAAGGGAGTTCGACAGGTGTTTCTCACCCATAACCCTGGTTGTCCTTATAAAGTTACGTGACGAGAACAGAAGCTGCAACACCACTATGAGAATGCAGAGTTGTGGGGGGTGTGGGGGGTGGAATGTGTCATCAAGTCGCAGCTGATTTATGGTTGACCCCATAGGGTTTTCAAGGCAAGAGTGTTGGGTGATAGTGAGGTATTGAAAAAATGGTATTTAGCAGAGATAAGATGGTCCAGCAAAGCCAGAGTAAAATAATTCAGACTGAGAGTCCAGGTGTGATTAAAATATAATTTTTTTTACTAAATTCTAGCATGGGGAAGGGGTAACTGGGATGAAAATAACAACAGAGCATAATCGGCTACATCGTTACTCTACAAAGACAAAACTAGAAGAGAGGAGAGAGTATGGCTGCTCTTCTTGTTTCTTCAGAAAACCAAACAAAGACGGGAAGAGAAGCCATGAAATGGTAATACACCTTGACACTTTAGTCCCAATCAAATTCCTAGATCAGGGAGAAAATTCCCGGGCATCCTACAGCTAAAGAACATTGGTTACATGAGAAACATGTGACTTCCTGTGAGTAACATAAACAAACATTTAACCCCAGATATACTGAGTGTTTCCAACTTGTTGTTGTTGTTCAGTCGCA
>NW_015177116.1:165524-165728 GCF_001447785.1 Gekko japonicus
ATTTATTTATTTATTTAATTACATTTTTATCTTGCTCTCCCCGCAAGCGGGCTCAGGGCAGCTCACATTTATCGGCAGCCTGTGCGGAGTCAGCATAAAACGTTTAAAACAAATTGAAACAATCATACAATAAACAGATAATAACCTAACAGGTTAGTGCTCCCTATGGTGGTCATTCCTTCAGTAATTTAAAGGTGGCAGTTA